>NW_027256884.1:128697885-128800385 GCF_029215685.1 Pituophis catenifer annectens
ATAATATCTATCTATCTATCTATCTATCTATCTATCTATCTATCTATCTCTGTCCGTTCATCCATCCATCCATCCCCTCCTCTCTCTCTTTATCCATCTAGCTACACACACACACACACACACACACACACACACACACACAAGACACAGACACACAAAAGACTACCCCCCCACCCACCCATCCAATCAGATCTGAAGAAGCTCGGAGTCTTTCCATGGAGTCGATTTCTCTGGAGGGTTTGACATCCCTCTCACGAGTTTCCCCCATCCTTCCTTCTCCCTCCTGAGATCATAGGGGGGTGGTCCACTCCAGAGTCTCGATCTATCCTGACCTCCTCCTCCTCCTCCTTCTTCCCCAACCAACAACCCTACCTCCAAAAACCACTTCCCCGCGTTCAGCTGCTCCAAGATATCCCAGGTTAAGTAAGCCGGGTCTTCGCCCCTCAAAAAAGGAAAGAGACGCTCAATGTCGGTGGTCCTTTTTAAGGGAGGTGGTCGTGCATGAGGAAGGGGACGCCGTCGTAGCTGTCGCAAAAGAGAAGCCAGGTCAGGTGGGATCGGCCCTCCGCAGGTTTGTGCCACGTCTATCCAGGAGGTCAAAATCAAGGTGCCATGACTCATTTTATTTGCAGGTAGTCCTCGACCTACGACCACAATGGAGCCCCAAAATTTATGTTGCTAAGTGAAAGAGCTGTCCAGTGAATTTTGTCCCATTTTACGACTTTTCTTGCCACGTTCGTTAAGCGAATCCCTTGAGTTGTTGAGTGAGGAACACGGTTGTTAAGTGAATGTGGCTTTCTCCCCCCCCGCCCCTCCCCCATTGGTCAGAAAGGGATCACATGACCCCGGGGACCGTCGTAAACACGAACCAGTTGCCAAGAGTCCGAAGTCTGGTCATGGTGGCCAGGATCAAACCAGGATCAACGTGCTGCAACGGTCTTAAGTGTGAAAAACGGTCATAATAAATCGCTTTTTCCCCCTCAGTGTCGTTTAGTGAGTCAAGGACTATCTGTAAATAGTCAAAGTTAAAAAAAAAAAAAACCTTCCTGTGGGAAGATTTCACAGGGCTGACTTTGGGACTACCCAGACAACCTCACAAAGTTAAGAGTGAAGATTTTTTTTTTTTTTCCTTAAGGAAATGCTTCTGTTTCAGGATTGTGGCTAAAGAAATAAGCCATGATTGAGCAACAAGGCTTACCTAATGGTGACATCTGTCTCCAGACCGATAGCGCCGTGATCGATGGTTTTAGCAAATGACATCTCGGTATTCTCAGGAGCCAGCTAGGATCAGAATTTGGAAAGAATCGGTGACTTCGGGACTAAGTTAGCACATGCATCTCACCGTAACTACACTAAGTTACATGTAGTCCTTGACTTAAGACCATAACGGAGCCCAACATTTCTGTTCTTAAGGGGGAACAATTGTTAAGTGATGTTTTTTTTGGGTCCCATTTCACGACTTTTCTTGCCACCGTTGTTAAGTGAAGCGCTGCAGTTGCTAAGTGAGTAACACCGTTGTTAAGTGAATCTGGCTTCCCCACTGCTTGTCAGATGGTCACAAAAGGAGATCACGTGACCCCCGGGACACCACAACTGTCATAAATACATGCCAGTTGCCGAGCGTACGTTATTTATTGAGCCATGGTGGCGCAGTGGGTTAGAATGCAGTATTGCAGGCTAATTCTGCCAACTGCCAAGCAGTTCGATCCTGACCGGCTCAAGGTTGATTCAGACTACCATCCTTCCGAGGTGGGTAAAAATGAGGGACCCAAATTGTTGGGGGGCAAGAGGCTGACTCTGTAAACCGCTTAGAGAGGATTGGAAAGCACTGTGAAGCGGTATATACCGGTAAGTCTAAGTACTATTGCTAGGGCTATATATTTTTTAAAAAAAAATAATTCTGTTTTGAATGCTTAATTTTATTGATTAAATTATAGGCTTCCGAGAAGCCCCACTCCAGGGAAGTTTGATGGTTAAGGAGTATGAAAAATAATTAAAATATTAATTTCTTGGTTTGCTGATGGTTCCCATCCCCAACTCAAATGAAGTTCCAACCTTATTTTTTTGATGTGGGACTCTGTCTGATCTCCTAACTCAGCCTGCTGGGGTCTCCAAACTTGGCCACTTTAAGACTTGTGGAATTCAACTCCCAAAATTCCTCCACTTTGAGACTTGGGGACTTCAACTCCCAGAATTCTTCCATTTTAAGACTTGGGGACTTCAACTCCCAGAATTCCTCCCCTTTAAGACTTGTGGGCTTCAACTCCCAGAATTCATCCACTTTAAGACTTGTGGGCTTCAACTCCCAGAATTCATCCACTTTAAGACTTGTGGGCTTGAACTCCCAGAATTCATCCACTTTAAGACTTGTGGGCTTCAACTCCCAGAATTCATCCACTTTAAGACTTGTGGGCTTGAACTCCCAGAATTCATCCACTTTAAGACTTGTGGGCTTCAACTCCCAGAATTCATCCACTTTAAGACTTGTGGATGTCAGGTTTCGGTTCTGTCTTAAAATAAGTTTCATTTTCAAGCGCAGTCTCTAATGAATCATTCTTTATTAAGAACAGAAATAGCCGACATTTCTGAGGCTAATTGCAGCTCAACTGGCCCCTCCTTCCAACCCCCTCCTCTTCCGCTCTCCAACCCGATTTCTCATTGGCCATTAGCCAATCCATCTCTCCGTCCTGGCACGTACTTCTCACAGGAATGTGACCCCCACCCTCATCCCCCAGAAAACCCTATCTCTTGCATGCAGAAAACTAGGTAAAAGTTCATCTCAGCAATAATTCAGCGCTTCTGGTCTTCATGACAGCACTGGAAGAGAGCATAAGTTGGAGTGCTGACAGTGGACTTCAACTCCCAGAATTCTTCCAATTTAAGACTTGTGGACTTCAACTCCCAGAATTCCTCCCCTTTAAGACTTGTGGCCTTCAACTCCCAGAATTCTTCCAATTTAAGACTTGTGGCCTTCAACTCCCAGAATTCCTCCCCTTTAAGACTTGTGGCCTTCAACTCCCAGAATTCCTCCACTTTAAGTCTTGTGGCCTTCAACTTCCAGAATTCCTCCCCTTTAAGACTTGTGGCCTTCAACTCCCAGAATTCCTCCCCTTTAAGACTTGTGGCCTTCAACTCCCAGAATTCCTCCACCTTAAGACTTGTGGCCTTCAACTCCCAGAATTCCTCCCCTTTAAGACTTATGGCCTTCAACTCCCAGAATTCCTCCACCTTAAGACTTGTGGCCTTCAACTCCCAGAATTCCTCCCCTTTAAGACTTGTGGCCTTCAACTCCCAGAATTCCTCCCCTTTAAGACTTGTGGACTTCAACTCCCAGAATTCTTCCAAATTAAGACTTGTGGCCTTCAACTCCCAGAATTCTTCCAATTTAAGATTTGTGGACTTCAACTTCCAGAATTCCTCCCCTTTAAGACTTGTGGACTTCAACTCCCAGAATTCCTCCCCTTTAAGACTTGTGGCCTTCAACTCCCAGAATTCCTCCCCTTTAAGACTTGTGGACTTCAACTCCCAGAATTCCTCCCCTTTAAGACTTGTGGCCTTCAACTCCCAGAATTCCTCCCCTTTAAGACTTGTGGACTTCAACTCCCAGAATTCTTCCAATTTAAGACTTGTGGACTTCAACTTCCAGAATTCCTCCCCTTTAAGACTTGTGGCCTTCAACTCCCAGAATTCCTCAGCCAGCCATGCATGGCTGGCTGAGGAATTCTGGGACTTGAAGTCCACAAGTCTTTAAGTGGCCGGGTTTGGAGACCCCTGTCCAACTGGGTTCTTCATTCATACATGGACCAAAATATACAATTCTTGCCACCACATCGAAGGGCTCAATCAATATTGAAGTTCTAGTTTCAACAAATCTTGAGGGAACCTACTTTGGGAGGCTTGCTTTGATAGCCCTTCTTTTGGTTACGGGGTTACTTCTGGTTCCACCTACCATGGGGGCTCCTCTGTGACCAATCAGGGCTGGCTTGGGACCCAGAGTCCCCTTCTCCCGGATGCAGGGGGAGTACATGCCCAGGGGAACGAAGATAAGGTAGATAAGGACAACCAGGTAAGGAGTAAGAATCAACACCTGTAGGACTGAAGAAGAGAGGAGGCATCAAGTTGCTGGATCAGACCATGAATTGTAACAATAGCAGAACCTAGTGGCCGTATTTAAAATTGGGACCTCTCCACATATTAACGGAATACCAGAATTGGAAGGGACCTTGGAGGTCTTCTAGTCCAACCCCCTGCTCAGGCAGGAAACCATATACCATTTCAGACAAATGGTTGTCCAGTTTCTTCTTAAAAACCTCCAGTGATGGAGCACCCACAACTTCTGGTGGCAAGCTGTTCCACTGGTTAATTGTCCTCACTGTTGGGAAGTTTCTCCTTAATTCCAGGTTACTTTCTCCTTGATGAGTTTCCATCAATTGTTTCTTCTCCTGCCCTCAGGGGCTTTGGAGAATAGGTTGACCCCCTCCTCTTCCCTATGGCAGCCCCTCAAATACTGCAAGACTGCTCTCATGTCACCCCAAGTCCTTCTCTTCATTAAACTAGACATACCCAATTCCTGCAACCAATTTTGGTACGTGTTTAGCCTTTCATCAAGGGAGGATTCATTTCTGCCAGAAATAAATCCCTGACAGAAAGAGAGGAATTGGTAGCAGAGGTTTTCCTCAGTCAGAGGAAACTTGGCCTTCTTTTACTAACGAGCACCAAAACAAACCTGAGCAGGTGCCTCACCTTAGGAATCAGCTTGAAGGGCTGAGACAGGAGATCCATTTCCGACGCTAAAGACTCTTACGTGGGGCCCGAATGGTTATTAGCTGGAGATACACTACCTTTATCACGTACCCGGAAGAAATGCAGAGACACCGGCCAAGCCAAGAGCGCCATGGTGAATATGGCAACCACGTGAAGAAAAGGAGCTGTCACCTGTGAGGAGGAGGAGGAGGAGGAGGAGGAGGAGGAGGAGGAGGAGGAGGAGGAGGAAGAGGGGGAGAAGACGGGATGGGGGAGAAGAAGAAGAGGGGGAAGAGGAGGAAAAAGAAAAGAAGAAAGGAAAGGAAGGACCAAAACTGGATGCAGGATTCCAGGTGTGGTGTTACGAAGGCTTTATAAAGCGGTCGTAACACTTCATGTCAATCTTGATCCTATCCCTCTGTTCATGGGCTTGTTAGAAATAGGTTACACCAAACTATTATTATTATTATTATTGGTTAATCTTTAGTGAGATTCACAGCCTTTGAGGCTGGTTAATAGCTCAGCAGCTCGAGTCCTAACCAAGGACCTAGGAACTGTTAAGGTATCATTGGAGGATGTAAGCTGTTCCGAGTAAGGTGGTTTTTTGTAGAGTCAAAATGTTCGAGTCCGGCAAATTTAGAATTTCTAAATAGCGGGGTAGCCCTTTGGGTATTGCTCCAAGGGCTCCAATTACAATCGGGACAACACACAATTTCTTTTTCCACAGTCGCTCAACTTCAATTTGTAAGTCCCGGTACTTTGTGATTTTTTCTTTCTATTATTATTATTATTATTATTATTATTATTATTATTATTATTATTAATTAAAATAATCCCTTCTTACCTGAAATGACAAGTAGAATGTGTGCCACTGACGGGTCCAAAACATTGTGATAACTGCTAAGCCGGTGAAGGAGAGGAATAGGGTGAAAAGGACCATGTGCTAAAGAGATCAAGGAAGAGATTATTTACTGATTTAAGTGGCATCATTGATGAGATTTCAGCAAAGACCGAGACCTCCAGATCAATTATTTTCAAGGCCATCTAAAGCAGGGGTCTCCTTTTTTTTTTTTTTTTTTTTTTTGCCTATGAGTTGACAGTCACTCACCCGGCATCAAAGCTCCGTTCAGATCACTGCTCCTGCTCAATACTTGGTCTGGTTGCCCCAGCTTCTTGGCGGCTGCAATGGCTGCCGCCCCCACTGCCGAGTCAGAGAGAGTTTCCTCTAACCTTCAAGGAACTTGCCTGTTCCTCTTGGTCTTCCGAGGTGCCTTTCCTTCTTCCCCATCCCTACGAAATGGTTCCGGTCTGAAGACCCCTTGGCAGTGGCTTGTCATCCGGGTTTTCGCGAGCTTGTCGGAGCCCAGTATTTCCCCGATTGTCTCGCCTTGACGCTTCCAGTTGAATCCATGCATGGCTGTCTGAGGAATTCTGGGACTTGAAGTCCACAAGTCTTAAACGCCCTGATCTAAAGTCCTTCGAAGAACACCTCACTACTTTTGGTGTGAAATTTACTTTTTGGGGGATAGAAGGGCCTGAAGGGAAGAATAAATGCAATGTGGACTCCTTGTATATGTATCTTTTAAGTCAGTTTGGACTCCTGGAAGCTCCCTGGATGAGTCCCTGCGATTTTCTTGACAAGATTTTCGGAGGTGGTTTGCCATTGTCTCCATCATGGGGCGGAGAGAAAGGGACTGGCTCAAAGTCACCGAGCTGGCTTCGAACTGAAGGTAGAACTAGAACTCACGGTCTCCCAGTTTCTGAGCCTGATGCCTTAACCACGACACAAAACCGCTTTCTCCGACTCCCCACATTCCTGTGTCAAAAGGAATTGACACCGGATGTCTGAATTTCTTCAGACATCCTGAAGAAATGTCTGAATTTCTTTTTGTGTATCAGCGATTGTTTCCCAATTAAATTAAATTAAATTAAAAAAACAAAACAATTTCCATTTCTGTAGGTCATTTCAGGCATACGTATGTTAACAATTATACAGATTGGTTTAGTTAGTTAAGGTGCTGGTCTAGAAACAGGACACGGTGAGTTCTAGTCCCACCTTAGGCATGAAAGCTGAGTGGGGGAATTTGGACCAGTCACCAGGAGTCAGTGAATTCTAGTGCCACCTAAGCCATGAAAGCCAGTGGGGTGACTTTGGACCAATCCCCAGGAGATGGGGAGTTCTAGTGCCACCTAGAACTTACTTCTTCTTTTTTTTTTCTACATTGAATTTCATTTCCCAGGACTGTTTTTCCCAAACTGGAAGGAGATGTTGTGGCTCCGTCCTCCGAGCCTATCTTATCGGAGGAAGAAGGCTCTGAACATGAAGGAGAGGAGACGGCCAGGCCTCCCTCTCCAGGACCCTCCTCTCTGGCAATGCCTCAGGTGTCTCCCGAAGGAGAAGAGATTGGCCAGGAGCCAGGTGTTTCGGATAGTGACGAAGAAACATTGTGGTTGGACCCATGCCAGCGTCGGAGAGACAAGCATGAGCAGCAGAAAAGGAGGCGTGCCAGAGATTAAGCTGAGTCACTGGACCACACCCCACAGGCTATAAAAGGGAGTGTGGTGGCCATTCGGACTCTGTGACGGACAAAGCTAATCTCTGGCGAGGCACTTGCACCTTCGGACACAACATCTATTTGCCGTGGATTTCATTCAAACTGTGTGTATTTTTGTCTGTGTTATCGGAGTAAAAGCTCTTGGCAGGCAGCCACGGAGTTGCTGCCAAGTTCCTTATCACTGACGTTGTGGGTTTGAAGGGTTTATTTAACCCTCGGCTGGCTGGTTGGGTGTGTGCGTGGTACGGGGACAGAACAGGAGATTGGCCATTGGGAAGGAAGTCAAATGGATTTACCTTGTGGCACCAGTGGAGTTCCAACTCTTGACTTTCAAACAGTAGTAAAACTGCTATAAACTGTAAAAGAAGGGCACATGCTTAGTTGTAGCCGACTGTTGGTAGGGGAAGAGGAAATGTATGTATGACCGTGTTTCCCCCCAAAATAAGACCCTGTCTTATATTTTTTTAAACCCTAAAATAAGTGCTTGGCCTTATTGTCATGTGCTCAAAAGACCAATTGGGCTTATTATCAGGGGATGTCTTATTTTGGAGGAAACAGGGTACTAAATTTAATAAATCAATGTTAATTATTTATTGATTATTAATATTATGAATAAATAAACATAGGTATTAATTTTTCCCTAGCCATCCTCAGCTCTCATAACTCAATGTGACATAAGAGGCATTCAACCAGCGATTTCAGAAGTTCATACCATGTGTTGGCAGATATAAATTCCGTTGCTATCAGATACAGGTAGTCCCCGAATTATGACCGCGATTGAGCAAAACCCAAAATGTTGTTAAGTGAGACCGTTGTTAAGTGAGTTTTGCCCCATTTTACCGCTTTTCCTGCCGCGGTTGCTCAGCGAATCACTGCAGCTGTTAAGCGAGTAACACGGTCGTTGAGTGAATCTGACTCCCTCGTTGACTTTGCTTGACAGAAGGTCGCAAAAGTTGAGGACGTAACCCCAGCGACAATGCAACCGTCATAAATATGAGTCAGTTGCCAAGTGCCAGAACTTTGATGGCGTGACCATGGGGGATGCTACAATGGTCGTAAGTGTAAAAACCGGTCATAAGTCAGTCTTTTGGGCTCCATTGTGTATTTGAACCATCACTAAATGAATGGTTGTAGGTCAAGGATTAACTGTACTGATTTAAGAGAATGTTTGTAACTCAGGATTGAGCTGTGGGGTCCTTGGTGCCCTCTGAGCCTGGTTGTTTTCTTGCACACGTTTCATGACCCAACTAGGTAACATCATCAGTGCTTGAAGGAGGTAGGGTTTGTGGAGGAGGAGGAGGAGGAGGAGGAGGAGGAGGAGGAGGAGGAGGAGGAGGAGGAGGAGGAGGAGGAGGAGGAGGAGGAGGAAAAGGAAAAGAAAGAGGAAGAGGAAGAGGAAGAGGAAGAGGAAGAGGAGGGGTCCTTGGTGCTCCCTGAGCCTGGTTGTTTTCTTGCAGATGTTTCATGACCCAACTAGGTAACATCATCAGTGCTTGAAGGAGGTAGGGTTTGTGGAAGAGGAGGAGGAGGAGGAGGAAGAGGAAGACAACGAGGAAGAGGGGGAATTGAGGGGTCCATGGTGCTCTCTGAGCTTGATGGTTTTCTTGTAGGCGTTTCATGATCCAACTAGGTAACATCATCAGTGCTTGAAGGAGGTGGGATTGGAGGAGGAGGACGAGGGCTCCCTGAGCCTGCTTATTTTCTTGCAGACGTTTCATTACCCAACTAGGTAACATCATCAGGGTCTGCAAGGAAACAAAGAAGCTCAGAGAGCACCGAGGATCCCACATTTGGAGCTATGTGAAAAAAATCGAGATACAATTCCTAGTTTTTGTCAACACGTGTTTTAAAATAGGACTTCCATCCCATGTTCCATCCCATAGTCACTGGTTTCATCCATCCATCCATCCATCCATCCACCCACTCATCCATCCACCCACTCATCCATCCATCCATCCATCCACCCACTCATTCATTCATCCATCCATCCATCTATCCACCCCTTCATTCATCCATCCATCCGTCCACCCATTCATTCATTCATTCATCCATCCATCCATCCATCCATCCATCCATCCATCCACCCATCCATCCATCCATCCATCCATCCATCCACCCATCCATCCACCCACTCATCCATCCATCCATCCATCCATCCATCCATCCATCCATCCATCCATCCACCCACTCATTCATTCATCCATCCATCCATCCATCTATCCACCCATTCATTCATCCATCCATCCATCCATCCATCCATCCATCCATCCATCCATCCGTCCACCCATTCATTCATTCATTCATTCATCCATCCACCCATCCATTCATCCATCCATCCTTCCACCCACTAATCCATCCATCCATCCATCCATCCATCCATCCATCCATCCATCCATCCACCCATTCATCCATCCACCCATCCATCCATCCATCCATCCACCCATCCATTCATCCATTCATCCATCCATCCACCCATCCATCCGTCCATCCACCCATTCATTCATCCATCCATCCATCCATCCATCCATCCATCCATCCATCCATCCACCCATTCATTCATTCATTGACACCCTGTCGCTCCCCTGGACACCCCAAAAGTAGAAGCAGTGATTCCACTAACTCTGTCACATTTTCTTCACCTGGAAACCTATCCCCAGACCCTCAAGGAGATAGCGTCATTCCAACTGGATTGTGAAAGAAATGTCAAAATTTCTTGAGTTGGGAAACATCTCCAGGTTGAAGGTGAGGATTTAGGAGAAGGGAGGGCCAGAACGTGGGATGGAGTCAAAAAAGGGATCAGCCTAGAATCCCTACATAGTCACAAGTCAACTAAATCCAATCCCACCTTGAGTGCCATTGGCTCTTCTCTAACTCTAACTCTAACCAGGTGCTGACCATGAACTGATTTATTGCTAAAGCTTCCCAACTAAGATCCCTGTGCAATGGCTTTTAGCCAGGGGTCCCCAACCAGGAGTGGGATTCAGCCGGTTCACACCAGTTCAGGCGAACCGGATGTTAATTTTAATCTGGTTCACCAAACCGGTTGTTCCAAGGACTGACTTACCGTGCCCCGCCCCGCCCCTCCCAGGAGTCTCCACGCGGCTCGTTTTGGATGCCAGGTAAGTTCAGGGCACGCATGGAGGCTCTGGGAGGACAAAAAACAGGCCTACTGGAAGTCCGGAAATGGGCTTGTTTCCGGCCTCCGGAGCCCAGGAGAGGCTGTTTTTGCCCTCTTGGAGACTCCAGGAAAGCCTCTGGAGCCTGGGGAGGACGGAAAATGGGCCTACCGGAAGTCTGAAAACAGGCCCATTTCCGGCCTCCGGAGCCCAGGAGAGGCCGTTTTCGCCCTCCTGGAAACTCCAGGAAAGCCTCTGGAACCTGAGGAGGGCGAAAAACGGGCCTACCCGCCACAGGAGGGCGCGCAAAGTGAATCAGTTGTTACAACTGGTGAACCCACCACTATTCCCAACCCCCGGTCTGTGGACCTGCACCGGGCCACGGCATGCCAGAAACCGGGCCACACAAACAAGCGAAGCCCCACCCACACTAAACCACGCTCCCTCCGGTCCACGGAAAAACCTCTCTCCACGGAACCGGTCACCGGTGCTCAAAAGGTCGGGGGGCCACTGATTTTTAGCAATGAATCAGTTTAATGGCACCTTCCCGTGTCTTTCCCATCTGCCTTTCGAATGCAGTCTGTGCCCCTGAGCCTTCCCACCTGAGATCTTTCACACGATCACCCCACCCACGCTTTCGAATTAAAATTTTGGCCCGACGTCCACCTCACCGTCTTTCGGGAAAGTCTTTTATTTTAAAGGAAAGGCCTGGACTTACGATTAAGAAGAAAAGGTAGGAGAAGACGAAGACTGCCAGAAACAGCAGGAAAGTCGACCAGTGAAACCAGTAGCCTAAATTTATGAAGCTGTACCTAACAGGATGACAAGGAAACGGCGAGATTTAGATAAAAGAATTCGTCGTTCAGGAGCAAAAGACTTCGTTTCTCCTTCCCAAGCAGAATAACAGGATTGGAAGGGACCTTAAGAGGTCCTCTAGTCTAACCCTCCACTGGCCCAGCATCTGGTTTTCGATCGCGTAATGACTTCAAAAGTCGTAACTGTGAAAAACGGACTCACGCGTCCCTTTTTTTTTCCATTGCCGTTGTAACTTTGAAACGGTCACTAAATGAACTGTTGTCAGTCGAGGACTTCCTCTACTAGGAATAAGAGCCTTGCTTGGACACTTACCAATCAAAGCTGTTGTAGTCATTTCTGGCTTCTCCCCACATGTAGAGAAAGACAAAGGAAAAGCTGAACGTCAGAACCAAGAGGGAAAAATACATGCATTCTCCCTATTAAGGAAAAAAAAAAAGGATGTTTAGATTAACAGAGTTGGAAGGGACCTTGGAGGTCATCTAGTCCAACCCCCGTTGCCCAAGCAGGAGACCCTACACCATTTCTGACCGATGGCAGTCCATCGGGATTTCTTCTTGAAAGCCTCCAGGGATGAAGCTCCCATAACTTCCGAAGGCAACTTCAGTTCCACTGATTGATTGTTCTCACTGTTAGAAAATTCCTCCTTATTTCCAAGTTGAATCTCTCCTTGTTCAGTTTCCACCCATTATTCCTTGTCTGGCCTTCGGGTGCTTTGGAGAATAGCTTGACCCCCTTCCTCCTCTCTGTGGCAGCCCCTCAAATATTGGAAGACTGCTCTCCTGTCTCCCCTGGTCCTTCTCTTCACTAGACTAGCCATGCCCAGTTCATTGTATGTTTTAGCCTCCAGTCCCCTAATCCTCTTGGTTGCTCTTCTCTGCACTCTTTCTAGAGTCTCAACATCCTTTTTTATAGTGTGGTGACCAAAACCAGATGCAGTACTCTAGGTGTGGCCTTACTAAGGCTTTACAGAGTGCTATTAGTACCTCCCTTGATCTTGATTGTATCCCTCTGTTATTGCAGTTTAGGATTGCGTTGGCTTTTTTGGCTGCCGCTGCACACAACTGGCTCATATTTAGCTGGTTTTCCACTAAGATCCCAAGATCTCTCCCACATAGCAACACATCTAGACTTTAATGGGAATATTTGTGCTACCTGAAATGTGAAGGCTACCCCTGGGAATTTAGGCTTCTCTTTAGTTTTCCAGGGTTGCTCCCCCTTGCTTCAGCCTACCTTCATAAAAAGAAAAAAAGCAAACAAAATGCCCATTTATAGCACTAAGCAGAAGGGGAATAAAATCAAATTTATTAAAAACTGTTATTAAAAGCTGTTGAGCCTGGATAGCTCAACAGACTAAAAGCCTGTTATTAACACTCAGCTGTCTGCAATTATTGCAAGTTCGAATCTCCCCAGGCTCAAGGTTGACTCAGCCTTCCATCCTTTCTAAGGTAGGGGCAATAAGCTGACTTTGTATAAATATACAAAAGTATGAAGGCTATTGCTTAACGCATTGTAAGCTGCCCTGAGTCTCCGGAGAAGGGCGGCATATAAATCTAATTTTTTTTAAAAAAAGCTCAATTTAATGGACCATTCTAGGTGGAAAGAGTATCTTTTAAATCAGGGGTCTCCAACCTTGGCAACTTTAAGACTTGTGGACTTCAACTCCCAGAGTTCCTCAGCCAGCAAAGCTTGGAGGTTGGAGACCCCTGCTTTAAATCCAGCTGTCTGTTAAATCCAGCTGTCCGTTAAATCCAATTGTCCATTAAATCCAGCTGTCCATTAAATCCAGCTGTCCGTTAAATCCAGCTGTCTGTTAAATCCAATTGTCCGTTAAATCCAGCTGTCCGTTAAATCCAGCTGTCTGTTGAGGAGAGAGGAAAATATCATTGTACCTTATGGCAACACCAGAGTCCTGGTTTAATCCTTTTGCGGTTCTGGTCTTGCCACTGGCAGGAATATAAGCCAACCAGGCAAGAAACGAAGTTTTCGTATTTACAGAATTTGTTCAAACATTTCTTCGTTTTTTTGAACTTGGATTTCTTGACATGGGTAGGAGGATTCTCCATCGGTAGGTCGTCCATCTGTGCGGCCTGGAAGATGAATTCAACAAAGGAAGTTGGAGAGGAATGGAGAAGAGACACGGAGCTGTTCCCCTAACTCGGGGGGGGGGGGTCTTCAAATTTGACAACTTTTAAGACTTGTGGACTTCAACTCCCAGAATTCCCCAGCCAGCATGGCCGCCTTAGGAATTCTGGGAGTTGAAGTTCACAAATCTTAAATTCTGGAAGTTGAAGTCCACAAGTTTTAAAGTCGGAATGTGAGGAGGATTCGTTTCTTCACCCTAGTCTCCATCTATCTAGACCAGGGCTCTCCGAAACTGGCAAATTGAAGACTTGTGGACTTCAACTCCCAGAATTCCCCAGTCAGCATTCTGGGAGTTGAAGTCCACAAGTCTTAAAAGTGGCCAGATTTGGAGATCCCTGCTCTATGGACCTGCCCTGGGTTTATTTCTTCATCCATTTATCCAATTTTGAAAACTCTGTGTACAGGTACTCCTCGTCTTACCACCACAATTGAGAGAAGAGATTGGACAGGCATTTGTCTGAAATGGTATGGGATCTCCTGCTTAAGCAGAGGGCTGGACTAGAAGACCTCTAAAGTCCCTTCCAACTCTGTTATTCTGTTAAAGAGTGATGCGTTCAGGAGATGAGGATTTGAGAACGTTGGCCATGAATGAACTAGGCCTGTCTAACAAAGAGAAGGACTAGGGGTGATGTGATAGCAGTCTTCTAATATTTGAGGGGCTGCCCCAAAGAAGAGGGGAGGTCTACCTATTCTCCAAAGCCCCTGAAGGCAGGACAAGAAGCAATGGATGGAAACTAATCAAGGAGAGAAGCAACCGAGAACTAAGGAGAAATTTCCTGACAGTGAGAACAATTAACCAGTGGAACTACTTGCCACCAGAAGTTGTGGGTGCTCCATCGTGGTTTTTAAGAAGAGATTGGACAGCCGTTTGTCTGAAATGGTTTAGGATTTCCTGCTTGAGCAGGCGGTTGGACTAGAAGACCTCCAGGGTCCCTACCAAGTTACTCTGTCATTCTGTTACTCCGCTTTTTGATGCATTGCATATATACTAAATCTATGTGCCATTGGTTTTCTCTACCTTATTATAAGGCCTGTCTTCCCTTTTTGGATGGAGGGGAAGGAGAAAAGGTGGTGGAGTTCTTATGTCTTAGGGCCTGGTGGCTCAGCAGACTGATAGCATTGTGATTAACACCAGCTGTCTGCAATTACTGCAAGTTCGAATCCCACCAGGCTCAAGGTTGACTCAGCCTTCCATCCTTTCTAAGGTGGGTAAATTGAGGACCCAGTTTGTGGGGAGCAATAAGCTGACTTTGTATAAATATACAAAAGTATGAAGGCTATTGCTTAGCGCATTGTAAGCCGCCCTGAGTCTCCGGAGAAGGGCGGTATATAAATCAAATTAAAAAATAAAATAAAATGTGGAGATTGAAAAATGAGGGAAGCTGAAAATAAATTACATCGGTCTCGTTTCAATTCAAGACACGCGCAACGAAAAATTAAACCAGACCGTGAAATGAAATAACGAAAGGAAACAAAACAGCAGAAACTTAAAAAGAAGTGTCTCGTCACAATTAAAGATACAGGCAAAGAAAAATAAAAATAGACAATGAAATGAAATGAAACAGAAAGGAAATAAAATTGTTTGGGCAGTTCGAAACCACAATTTGCCTTTTTTTAAAAAAAAATAAATAAATGATAGAAACGGATATTTTTAAAGCCAGAATAAAAACATTTGATTTCATAAAGATACCTTTGAAAAATCAAGCGTCTGGTTTTGCTTTCCTGCCAAGCCAGGCCTTACCTCTTCTGCTCAGCTTGCCAGAAATTCCACTTTCCTGTTTCCAGAAACTTTCTTCGTAATCTTAACTGCCATGGAACTTTTCAAGCTCCAATATTCTTTCCTTTTTGCTGCTTGTTCGTTGCTCTTCGTTTCCAAGTCAAATCCCAAAGTCCTTCTCCCGTAATCACATCCGAATCTCTTTCCTGCCTACGTGAAACGATACAGGTAGTCCTTGACTTAGAACCATTTGTAACCTTCTGACAATGGGAAAGCCAGATTCGCTTAACAGCCGGATTGCTAACTTATCAACTCCAGTGATTCACTTAACAGCTGAGGCAAAAGTGGTCATAAAACGGGGGAAAACTCTCTTAATAAATGCCTCACTTAAAAACAGAACATTTGGACTCAGTTGTGGTCATTAAGTCGAGGACTCCCTGTATTGCTCTGGATTTATTTTTTATTCTTTTTCTGAGCCATTAATCCTTTTTTTTCCTCCTTAGTTATTCTGATCTTCCTTTGGAACTTCAAACTGAGATGGGGAGAAGTTAATTAATTTAAATTTGAAGGTGAACCCAAACCGTGTTTGCATTCTGCAAAGCAACTGGAAATTCATACAGGAACCATCACTCCAAAGCTGGTATTACCTGGCATTTTTCATTACAGGTAGTCCTCGCCTTATGACCATAATTGAGTCCCAAATGTCCACTGTTGAGCAAGGCAGTTAAGTGAGTTCTGACTGGAAACTCAAACAGTATTTGCTGGGTGAGCAAGAAGGAGACAGGAAGGAGGCTGAGCGTGGCTTAGCTCAACTGTTCTGTAGTAAAGCTGCTTGCTGCTGTGAAAGTAAAACTGAAAGTGAAACTCTTCTCCTCTGCTTGTGTTTTGCATTTGGAACAGTTTTCTTTTCAGGTGAGGAGGAGGGGGAGTATAAGTCCTTAGCATCAGAGCGTGTTAATGATAATAGAGGAAATACTAATGCTCTGATGGTCATTTCGAAAAATCATTTCTTAGTGAACACCTAGAAGCCAAGAGGAACTTACAACCATTTGTTTAGACCTATTTTACAACCTTTCCTGCCGCATTTGTTAAGTGAATCACTTCAGCTGTTAAGCTAGCAACCTGGTTGTTAAGTGAATCTGCCTTCCCCATGGACTTTGCTTGTCAGACAGTTGCAAAAGGGGATCACGTGACCTGGAGGCACATTGTCATAAATATGAGTCAGTTGCCAAAGCATCTGAATTTTATTATTTATTTATTTATTTTATTAAATTTTTATACCGCCCTTCTCCCGGAGGACTCAGGGCGGTGTACAACCAGACATAAAACCCACAACAATATAAAAGTTAAAAGACGAATTAAAAATATTAAATAATTTGGCCGAAAAAGCTAAAATAAAGACAACCCATTAAAATAGCATTAGGCCCACCCTGCTTGGTGAATCAATAGCGTTTTGAGGGCGCGGCGAAAGGTGCGAAGGTCGGGAATTCTACGAATCTCTGGGAGCAGCTCATTCCAGAGGGCAGGTGCCCCCACAGAGAAGGCTCTCCCCCTGGGGGTCGCCAGTCAACATTGTTTGACCGACGGGACCCAGAGGAGCCCCTCTCTGTGGGAGTGTACTGGTTGATGGGAGGCTATCGGTGGCAGAAGGCGGTCTCGTAAGTACCCGGGTCCTAAGCCATGGAGCGCTTTAAAGGTGGTGACCAACACCTTGAATTGCACCCGGAAGACTACCGGGAGCCAGTGCAGCTCGCGCAGGAGCGGTGTTACATGGGAGCGCCGAGTCGTTCCCATAATCACCTGCGCGGCCGCATTCTGGACCAGTTGGAGCCTCCGGGTGCTTTTCATCACCCGGAGGCTTCCCATGGTCAGGTGATTTTTTGATCACCTGACCATGGGAATGCTGCCATGGTCGTATCTATGAAAAGATACGGTCACTAAACGAACGGTTGTAAGTTGAGGACTATCTATTTTAAAGAGATGAGATTAGCATCTTTAGCATGACAGTCTAATAAGCCTCTTTTCTCAATTCTGGAAATATTTTTCTTCTGCCAACGAGGCCATTTTTTTAAAATAAGTGGGAATTATTATTTTTTCAGCAGCCTAGTAACAGTCAACGTATTCTGAAAGTCCTTGAATACACTTGCAGATTCGCTTAAGGACCATTTTACTGACTTAACACCTGTAGTGATTCACTTAACGGTAACCACTGTGGCTAGAAAGGCCATTAAATGGGGCAAATCTCATTTAACAACTGTCTCACTTAGCAACAGAAATGTTGGGCTCACTTGTGGTCGTAAGTTGAGCACAACCTGTACATTGTGCAAAAAAAAAAAAATGGAAAGAGAAGGAAAGGTATTATTTTGATTATGATCTCAGCATATCCCTGTCTGCAAACCACTAAGAATTTTATTTTAAAACTAGCTGGATACCTGTACTTCGCTTACAAAACTATGTGCTCGGGCTTGATAAATGGACACGTGCAGCCTGAAACTTAATGTAGAATGTGTAACTCCGTAGCATCCGAGTGTATTAATATAATGCAACTGGCAGTTGGAACAGAGGGGGAGGTGGAGTAGAAGTCCCAGCCCGCAGCATCCATCCTGTCAGTGTGTGAGAGAGTTGAGGGGTGTTTGGAAACTCAATAAATAAATAAATAAATAAATATCGTCACTGCTACCGGCGTGGCCGAACCGGGCCGAACCGGGAGGAACCCACCACTTCATACACGTTAAGCCACAAGCGATTCAGGTCATAAAACTGCACCAGTGTTAAAAGATTTTATTTATTTTTTTAAATTGAAATTAAGGCAATAGATTCCGTATCCTGAGGTAGAAAGAGAGTGTGAGACATCTCACAGAGAGTGCCTTTTTTTTGGGGTGGAGGGTTCTTATTTATTAGCTTTCTAGAGTTTTCCGCGGGATCCCAACTCAAAACGGCCGTAAGCCGCTCTGCCTCCAGACAGAATGCGAGGACAATATTTTGGAGACCCACTTGGGGCAGTCGGTCAAGGTCAGCAAATGGTTCCTGGGCACCAAGTCTTTGCCAAACAGGAAGAACAAGGCGTTCGAAAACGCCAGGCCGATGATCACGGCCACCAGCACCCACGTCCCTCTGGATAGGAGGAAGAAGAAGCTCTTGTGAAGGCCTCGGGAGTCCTGGGTCAACTTGGCCTGCACCAACTCTTGGAGCAGAGAAGGACCCTCCTGGCCGTAGTCCGTCTCCAACCTGCTGAAGGGGGACTGTGCCAGCTGCTCTTCCAAAGACAGGACTTGGTTTTCCAGCGCCTTGCAGATCTCTTCGAGCTCCGCCACCGTGTGCGACAGCTCGGCGCACTGCTTCTTCTCGGCCTCGTATTGGCGCCTGGCGGTTTCGATTTTCGCCTCCAGCTGTTTGAAGTAGCCCACGATGTGCTCCATCACTTGCTTGATACGCAGCATGCCTTGGTCCCGGCTGGCTTTGGACTCCTGAAATTTGACCAGCTGGTTGGAGACCTTCTGGATTTTGGAGCAGAGAACCCTGTTGGTCTCTGCCAAGGTTTGGTTTTGGACCTGCAGGGCCACCCGTGTGTCTTCCCGTTCTCGGAGCATCTCCTGCAGTTCTTCCTCTTCTTTTTCCAGGTCCTCGACGATGGTTTTGAAACAGTTGACTTTCTCCTCCAGGCTCTTGTTCTCCTCGTTCATGTGCTTCGTCTCCTTCACGATCTCCTGGTTTTCGAGGTCGAGGTTGGCCGCTTTGTCTCGTAGGTCCCAGATCTCCCTCTTTAACGCTTCCTGGATGTCCATCAGGTGGGACGCCTCAGATTTCTCCATGGGGTGGGTGGGGGAGCTGGGTGAAAGAAGGTCTCGAATTCGGCGCCACTCCTCTTGAGTTCACTGCTGAGGAACAAGCAAAGGGAGAATAAAACCGGGATCAAGCATCATATTCTTAGCATATCCCACCTGCTATTGAATATTTTCATATGGACGGTTATGGTAGGCGCCAAGTTTCTGAAAGATGCCCTAATTAATTCATGAGCCATGATTCAAACTTCAAAGGAAATATATTCATTTATTAGGAGCAACATTCCGGCAATACTTGGATGCAGTTAGGACTGATCCTACATAGATTTTCGTTCCCCTATGACCCTGTCTCTCTCCTCCTCTCTGGCCATGTCATAAATCACATTCTCCAATTAACCACTTTGGCTGGCTGTGAAACCTAACACCCTCCTTCTGATTGCGGTCAGGAAGAATGTATGGAATGTAGCTTCAGTTCTCCCTCCCTCCTGCTCATGGCAACTTGAAAGCTTTGCAAGTTGACAGTAGGGTTTTAACAGATGAACAGAGTCGGAAGGGACCTTGTAGGTCATCTAGTCCAACCCCCCCAAGCAGGAGACCCTACACCATTTCTGACAGATGGCAGTCCAGTCTCTTCTTGAAAGCCTCCAATGATGAAGCTCCCACAACTTCCAAAGGCAACTTCTGCTCCGTGGGTTGATGGTTCTCACTGTTAGAAAATTTCTCCTTATTTCCAGGTTGAATCTCACACCCCCAATCCCAGCAGGAGAAATTTAATTTAGACCATGCTATATATCTAACCAAAATTGTGAATGGTATGTGAGAATGACCTTGGGAAAGTGGAGGAAGAGCCTCAAACTAGCCAATGGTGGCACAACCAAGAGATGGATCTGTGGAAGGAATGGGAGTGTTGCAAATCTCTCAGAAGGGACCCTCCCTAGTTTCTTAGGCTGTAAAGGTGAGGGGGGAGAGATGTCCTTTCAGACTTGCGACTTCTGGTTGACGTCACAGCAATATCAGACACAGGGAATGGAGCTCCGTATTCCCTGTGCTGACCTCCCCCTGCTGGTGGGCTCCGAGAAGAGCCAAAGCTACCCTGTAGGGGCGGTGAAGCAAAGAGGGGCACCCTGTGAGGTCAAGGAGAGACGCAGCTCTCCTGTCTGACCCGGGGTTTTACTTTCCCTCTCAGCCACGGCAAGAAGAGGCAGCCTATAGATGGCTGCTACAAAGCTGGGACAACCGAAGAACAACAACTAAGACTGGTTCTGGAGCGGTAGGTGAACAGTGACTGGAACTAATAATGTTATATTATCTATTAATATATATACTATTATTTTCCCTATTTGCATTTTTCCATTTTATTAATATATTTTCTCATTATCCATCATCTCTTAACCTTTTTAAAATTCCATCATTTATTGACTTTTTAGTCAGCCTTTTATCTCTCTCTCTCTCTTGGAATCTTGTATCTTTTTTTGATATTTTTGTGCCTGATATTTTTTTGATATTTTTTTACTGAACATTCCCTTCTGGCTACCCTTTGTCTCTTTCTGCTATATTATTTGAACACCCATCAACAAGACTTCCTTTTTTTAAAAAAAAAAATTACCCTCTTTTTTCTTCTTCTTTTTTTAAGAGATTTTTCTCTTTTCTCTCTGTTCTATTATAAGATTTTGAGGGCAAGTACCTGTCAAGTTTCGTGGTCGTCTCGAATAAAATGCATTTCAAACAAAATCTTTGAAGAAAAAACTCCTTTTTATTGAGCACGACATCCTAACCTGAGTCCAAGCGAAGCCAACACTGACGTCCAGCCCCAAAACCCTCCCTTTCCGTTCCCCACTACCCTGCACTCATTGGCCATCTTCCAAATCATTCTCCCCATATCTACTACTTAAGCTCCCAGGAATGTCCCCCCTCCCATCTCATCTCCTAGGGGATATTATCTTCAAGGAAAATAAGTAGGTGAGAAGTCAAGCGTCCTCTTGCCAGCCGCCCCCTCTTCTCCTTCTTATGTCAGCACTAGAGTAAATGCAGATTGAAGTGCTGACAGTACCCTTTCTAGGGATCCTCCTAACCT
The DNA here is from genome assembly GCF_029215685.1 of Pituophis catenifer annectens. Lineage (NCBI taxonomy): Eukaryota > Metazoa > Chordata > Lepidosauria > Squamata > Colubridae > Pituophis > Pituophis catenifer. The sequence goes on from NW_027256884.1 coordinate 128,718,831, forward strand.
TTGATACCATGACCTTGGAGGTCTTCTAGTCCGGCCCCCTGTTCAAGCAGGAGACCCTATACCATTTCAGACAAGTGGCTGTCCAGTCTTTTCTTAAAAACCTCCAGTGATGAAGTACCCACCACTTCTGGAGGCAAGATGTTCCACTGGTTAATTGTTCTCACTGTTAGGAAGTTTCTCCTTAGTTCTAAGTTGCTTCCCTCCTTGATTAATTTCCACCCATTGCTTCTTGTCCTGCCCTCAGGTGCTTTGGAGAATAGCTTGACCCCCTCCTCTTCTTTGTGGCAGCCCCTCAAATACTGTAACACTGCTATCAGGTCCCCTCTAGTCCTTCTTTTCTCTACACTAACCAAACCCAAATCCTGCAACCATTCTTCATATATTTTCGTCTCCAGGCCTTTAATCATCTTCGTTGCTCTTCTTTGCACTTTTTCGAAAGTTTCAACATCTTTTTTGTAATGTGGGGACCAAAAAGGGATGCTGTATTCCAGGTGTGGCCTTACTAAGGGCTTTATAAAGTGGTAGTAATCCTTCACGTGATTTTGATTCTATGCCTCTGTTTATACCACCAAGGATTGTTTTGGCTTTTTTGGCTGCTGCCCCACACGGCTGGCTCGTGTTTAAGTGATCGTCTACTAGGACTCCAAGATCCCTTTCACAGTTACTGTTTTTGAGCCAGGTTTCGCCTAATCTGTACTTGTACCGTTGGTTTTTCCCTGCCCTAAGTGTAAAACCTTGCTTTTTTTTCCATATTATATTTCTTTTTGTTGGATAGGGCCCATTGATCAAGAGTAAAAGAAGTTAAATCAACACATTATTCTGAATTGGGTGAGTGGGGCAGTGGCCTAGACGTGGAGCTCTCACCTCACAATCAGGAGGCTGTGAGTTTGATCCTAGGTAGAGGCAGATATTTCTCTCTCTGGGCACAATGAGAATATAGCTGCTGAACAAAACTCCGCACTGGCGACAGGAAAGGCATCTGGCCAGTAAACACTCAGCTTCATTCAGTTGCCCAGACTCCATCCCACAAGGGATTAAAGGTAAAGGTTCCCCTCGCACATGCGTGCTAGTCGTTCCCGACTCTAGGGGGCGGTGCTCATCTCCGTTTCAAAGCCGAAGAGCCAGCGCTGTCCGAAGACGTCTCCGTGGTCATGTGGCTGGCATGACTAAATGCCAAAGGAGCATGGAACACTGTTCCCTTCCCACCAAACCTGGTCCCTGTATTTCTACTTGCATTTTTTAACCTGCTTTCGAACTGCTAGGTTGGCAGAAGCTGGGACAAGTCACGGGAGCTCACCCCGTGATGTGGCACTAGGGACTCGAACCGCTGAACTGCCGACCTTTCTATCGACAAGCTCAGCGTCTTAGCCACCGAGCCACCGCAAGGGATTATTGGGTTGTTAAAAGAAGATGATGATGATGATGATTCTGAATTGAGTCAAAGCATCATCCAAAGTTCTGGATGAGAAGCTTGTTTATTGGGAGATCAGAGAAACCATCATTCGGCCTACTCACCGAAGGATCCTCAATATCCACGTGAGAAATGGCCTCTCCCAAACAGCCCAGCATCAACCAGAGCTGAGTCCAAGCCCAACTGTCAGAAACTGCATCACAGTTGATGTCACAATCCACGATCTCCAGCCAATCAGGGCCTTTCGTGGGCCGCCTCCTTCCCAGAGGCTCTATCGCACAAAGGAAACACGCACTCACACTCAAGCAGTGGAAAGGAGTCTTTTAGTGCAAAGTCTGTAACGATCAGAAGTCACATGCTAAAGACTATGCGGGATGGGGTGATTGATTGATTGGCATTGGGAGACCGCCCATTGAAAGATGGCTTACAATTGAAAATGTAAGAGGAAAATCCGCAACGTTGAGCCAAAATAAAAAGAACCACACACTCCAGAAAACGAACAGCATTTATTAGATTTTTTTAAAATCCCTCCTTTATTATTTTATAAGTAACCAAAAGCGGTGAACATGCCTAATATTCCTTCTTCCTCTTATTTTACCAACAACAACAACAATGGAAGGATTGCCAGCGAGGAAGAACAGGCTCAGGACGACCAATAAGACGGGGAAAGAGAGGACAGGCAGTGGAACAGAGGAGTTACGGAGCTTTGGTGACGAGCAAGGACCGCCCCCTCCTGATCCCCAAACATGGAGAGTGGAGAGGAGGCGGGAGCAGCACAGGCTGACCCGACAACTCGGGAGGAAAGCGCCCCGCCCCTCTTCACAAGACTCACTTGGGGACTTGAGACTTAAGGAGATGCTGTTGGAAGGGGCGCTTGTCGGGAACAAATGCTGAATTCTTGGAGCCTTGAGTGCCATTGCCGATGTCTGGAGTTTGCTGTGCTTCATTTTGTGTGCCTTGCCCAGTTTGCCTGCCTCACTGGACTTCTTGCCTTGTTTGCCACTTTGCTAACTTTATTTGCTGGACTACTCGCAGCCAGAGTCTGTTGGAGGTGCGTGTGAGAGCTTTTGCTCCAGGCAGGACTTGCAGGAAATGTGGGAATGTTTGGGGGAAAGTTGTAGCAATAAAAGGGGAGTTAGAACTGTTCTCTGGCTGTGTTTCTTCCGTGCCTCGCCCCGGATCATCACAAGGTCCATTTATGGATGAGTAGAATCACAGCATGCAGTTCTGGGACAGCTGACAAATTAGCTTGATGAGTGCAAGGATTTTTATACAGTTTCTGAGATGCTTCAGGGGGGTTGTGCAATGCAATGAGCTCTGTGTCTTTTGCTATTCTGATGGGGGGGGGGTGTTAATCCTATCATGTCCTGTTTTTAGAATTTGGGTGGAGCAGGTTGTTTTATTGTACATTTTAATCCCACGGCTGGAGGTAAAAGTGTTGTGTTTGTGAATAGGTTGGCCTGGATTTCTTAATGGGCACAAAATCTCCATCTCTAGGACTTCGGGCATCTGCTGGAGGCTATTAAGAAAGACTGGGGGCTGCTTTCTGCCTCTAAAAACATGTTTCTCCATTTCCCTTTTGGTGGAATATTTAGAATAGAAAACTAAGTTGGAAGGGACCTTGGAGGTCTTCTAGTCCAACCCCCTGTTTAGGCAGGAAACCCTACGCCACTTCAGACAAATGGTTATCTAATCTGTAAAAGCGTTGCGACTTCAATTATGCAGGAATGGTGGTTATCTTGGCTTTTTTCACTCTCCCTGGTGCCCCCAGTTAGATGGGGTGGGGGTGCGGTCTCTATGGGCTGCTATTTGCCTCCCCCTATGTTTGTTGAAAAAACATAGTCTGCTAGTCTGTTGGCTTGAGCTCTGAGCTTGGCACTTTGGTTGCAAACATTTCGTCACCGTTCAAGGAGACGTCGTCAGTGCGTTTTGAACTGTGCTCGTCATTTGGATGAGAAAAATTCAGAACGCACTGACGACGTCTCCTCGAAAGGTGACGAAACATTTGCAACCAAAGTGCCAAGCACAGAGCTCAAACCAACAGCCTAACTACCAACCCGAGCTACTAATATTGACACACATTTCAAACCTAGCTTAGTGTAGTGTGTGAACTCAAGCACGGAGGGCAGTCGTCTCAGGCAATCCTGGTAGCGAAGGCCTCCCATCCTGGACACGTCCTCTTCCTGCCCAATCACTGTCCTGCTGTTTGAGAAAAGGCCGAGTCTCGCCAACAGCCGGCTGCCATCTTGGTCTTTGCCTTAGGCAGCCCTGCAGGGTGTGGGGGTCTCTCCTGAAGCTGGAACCCCAAACCATTTCTGTGGAGAACTGTACCCCCCTCCGGGGGTGGGCTTCAAAAATTTTAGCAAGGGTTTCTCTGCCCGGTTGCTGTGTGGGTGTGGCCATGGTCAGTCTCCTGCACCACAGCAGGGGGGGGTGTTTTTGCCCTCCCTGGGCTCCGGAGGCTTTTCTTGGGAGGGCGAAAACAGCCTCCCCAGGCTCCAGAGGCCCTCTGGAGGCCGGAAACAGGCTGTTTCTGTCTTTCCCGAACTTCCTGTTCCCTGTTTTCACCCTCCCCGAGCCTCCGCATGTGTCCTGCACTTACCTGCATCCAAAATGGGCCGTGTGGGGACTCCTGGGAGGGGTGGGGTGGGGTGGGGCCAGCCAGGAGTGGGATTTGGGGGTTCTCAATAGGTTCTCTCTTCGCTAGAGGTTCTCCCAAACCCCTGCGAACTCCCAGCAGCCCACCCCCTGCCCCCCCCACCCCCGAGGAGAAGGGTGGACACGTCCAACACAATTCGCCTTCTTTTTATTATTGCTTTTCCTTGGAGGTGACTTCTCGTGGGGTCTCCCCTTCTTTCTTCTTCCCCGTTTTTTTGGGGGCAGAAGGGGTTTTCTTCGGGCGCGTCTGGTGGCTTTTCTCCACGCCGTTTTGGTCCTCAAAGAGAGCCACTTCCTGGGACAGCTTCCGCAACTCCTTGTTGAGCTGGTTGTTGGAGTCGATCAAAGCGAACTTCAGGACTTCCAGCTGGTTGAGCTTCTGGTAGGCGTCCTCGGCCCGTTCTCGCATCGCTTTGACTTTGCCTTGCATTTCCTCCATGGCATTCTTGAAACTTTCGACCGTGTCCTGCAAACTCTGGCTCATGATCGGGATTTCGTCTGGGCTCCTGGGCTCCGCGTTCAGATTCGCCGCTAAAGGTCGCTAGAAATTGTCTATTATTTTCTTCTTCTGGGGAGCTCCTAAGGGCTGTGGGGTTTGGAGAGACGATTTGTAGAGGCTGCTGACAAGCTGCGGGGGAACACAAATAGGACACTGACACACATACGCACACACAGAGGCATGGAATCTACCGCTACTAAACTACACAAATATCTTCGTACACCTGTATGTGCAGTCCGTAAGTTTGAATCCTCTCTTAGCCATGGAAGCCAACGAGGGTAGGGGTGGGATAATTTAACAACCAGTTCTCTGCCCTATTGACCAGCTGGGTGGGCGTGGCCTATGGTGGGCGTGGCCCAGGGGTGTGACAGGTAGCACTCCGCCTCTGATGATGGCGCGGCTCAGCTGGGATCGTCAGAGGCTTTTAAAAGCATTTTTTTTTCTACAACCTCTTCGGCCAAAGAGGTTGTAGAAAAAAATGCTTTTAAAAGCCTTCTGACGATCCCAGCTGAGTTGCCTGATCGGCAGAGGCTTTTTTTTTCTTTTAAAAGCCTCTGCCGATCAGGCAACTCAGCTGGGATGGTCAGAGGCTTTTAAAAGCATTTTTTCGGCCAAAGAGGTTGTAGAAAAAAATGGTTTAAAAAAAAAAAAAAGTTGGCCACACCCACCCAGTCACATTAACCCCACCCCCCCATCAAGCCACGCCCACGGAACCGGTAGTAACAAATTTTAGATTTCACCACTGCTTTAGATCGAGCGTCCTCCTTCGTCCCTAGGAAGAAGGCGGCATGGACAAAGGACTTCTGAAATGTTGCCGTTGTGTGAATCAACTTCCCTGGCTTCCCTGACTACAGGTAGTCCTCGACTTACGACAGTTCATTTAGTGACCGAGGTTACAACGGCAACTGAAAAAAAGGGACATATGGCTATCCCAAAAGATGCTTTTTCAAGAGGCAACGGGACTCTCTTCCCAAAAAGCATCTTGAAAAAGCACCTTTGACCTGAATGACCGAGAATCTCCATAGACATTTGACTTATGACTGTTTTTCACACTTATGACCGTTGCAGCCTCCCGGCGGTCACGGGATCAACATTCGGATGCTTGACAACGGGTTCATATTTATGACGGTCGCGGCATCCTGAGGTCCAGTGATCCATTTTTGCGACCTTCTGACAATGGGCAAGCTGGATTCACTTAACAACCATATTACTAACTTAACAACTGCAGGGAATTCACTTAACAACTGTGGCAAGAAAATGGGGCAAAATGTAATTTCTCAGCAGCGTAAATTCTGGGCTCAGTTGGGGTCGTAAGTTGAGGGCTACCTGTAGATATATCCCTGCCTGGGGTCGTTGCCATGGTATTCAAATGCTCCCCACTTTCACAAAAAGCCAAACACAGGCCTAGTTTGCTTCCCGATAGTCTGTTCGTTGTTGCTGTTAGTATATTTTTTTGGTGCTTGTTGTCACCTGGGATCAGACCAGGGGTGAAATCCAGCAGGTTCTGACAGATTCTGGAGAACCGGTTGCAGAAATTTTGAGCAGTTCGGAGAACCGGCAAATATCACCTCTGGCTGGTCCCAGAGTGGGGTGGGAATGGAGATTTTGCAGTATCCTTCCTCGGGAGTGGGGTGGGAATGGAGATTTTGCAATATCTTTCCCTTGGAGTGGGGTGGGAATGGAGATTTTGCAGTATCCTTCCTCTGGAGTGGGGTGGGAATGGAGATTTGGCAATATCCTTCCCCTGGAGTGGGGCGGGAATGGAGATTTTGTGATATCCTTCCCCTGGAGTGGGGTGGGAATGGAGATTTTGCAGTATTGTTCCTCTGGAGTGGGGTGGGAATGGAGATTTTGCAGTATCCTTCCTCTGGAGTGGGGTGGGAATGGAGATTTGGCAATATCCTTCCCCTGGAGTGGGGCGGGAATGGAAATTTTGCAATATCCTTCCCCCTGGGGTGGGGTGGGAATGGAGATTTTGCAGTATTGTTCCTCTGGAGTGGGGTGGGAATGGAGATTTTGCAATATCCTTCCCCTGGAGTGGGGTGGGAATGGAGATTTTGCAGTATCCTTCCTCTGGAGTGGGGTGGGAATGGAGATTTTGCAGTATCCTTCCTCTGGAGTGGGGTGGGAATGGAGATTTTGCAGTATCCTTCTCCTGCCACACCCACCAAGCCATGCCACATCCACCACGCCACGCCCACAGAACCGGTAGTAAAAAAAAATTTGGATTTCACCACTGGTGGGTTGCCCCTGGTTCGGACCAGTTCGCAAGAACTGGTAGTAAAACCGGCGGGAGGCTCCGCCCACCAACCCGAATGTCATCAGGAAGTTTCTGCGCACAAGCAAAGCAAGCGTGCGTGCACGGTCCCATTGCAAACCTGTAGTAAAGGTAAGTAGAACCCACCAGTCGTAGGATTCAGCCGGTTTGCACCACTTTGGGAGAACCGGTTGTTAACTTTCTGAGCAATTTTGGTGAACTGGTTGTTGGAAGAAATCATTAAGGCAGAGAACCGGTCGTTAAATTATTTGAATCCCACTCTTGGATCATACCACTAAAATTTTAGAGCAAATGTCTCCACAACTTGGGTGTCCTCCTGGACACACGGCTGTCTTTAGAAGAGTATATGACGGGCGTGGCCAGGGGGGCTTTCTATCAGGTCCGCCTGATACGCCAGTTGCATCCCTTTCTGGATCGGGACTCCTTGTGCACGGTCACTCATGCCCTCGTCACGTCACACCTGGACTACTGCAACGCTCTCTACATGGGGCTCCCCTTGAGGAGCACCCGGAGGCTCCAGCTGGTGAAGAATGCGGCCGCGTGGGTGATTATGGGAGCAACGTGGCGCTCCCACGTAATACCTCTCCTGCGCGAGTTGCACTGGCTCCCGGTGGTCTTCCGGGTGCGCTTTAAGGTATTGGTTCTCATCTTTAAAGCGCTCCTTGGCTTAGGGCCCGGTTATTTACGAGACCGCCTTCTGCTACCGATAACCTCCCACCGGCCAATACTCTCTCACAGAGAGGGCCTCCTCAGGGTGCCGTCGGTCAGGCAATGTTGGCTGGCGGCCCCCAGGGGGAGAGCCTTCTCTGTGGGGGCACACGCCTTCTGGAACGAGCTACCTCCCGGAATACAACTGATCCCGGACCTCCGTACCTTCCGTAAGGCCCTGAAGACTTATTTATTCCACCAAGGCGGCCTAGCCTAATGGTTCTTAATTGGGATTTAAAATTTTATATACTTGGGGGTTTTAAATTGGGAGGCCGATTGATTTAATCTCTTTTAATTATCTTAACTTTTGTTAAAAAGTTAACAAAACTTTGTTGTATGTATTTTTAATTTTGGCTGATCACCGCCCTGAGTCCCTTCTGGGAGAAGGGCGGTATACAAATTAAATTAATAAATAAATAAACAAACAATACTAGTGCAAATTGCTCACCAGTTTGTGGTAGGATGTAGAAAAATTGAAGTGGTTTTATTGGGTTCCCGAGTTGAACTACTTTCTAATGATGCGCAAGACATTTTCTCTTGGATTGGACCAACCCTTAAGCTGCTAAACTCTGGGGTTGAGTTTTAAAAACTGGCGTTGGGCAGCCAGTACATTTAAATGAATAAATCGATCAATCATAAACATATTCAACCGGGCTTAAAAGCAGCAGAGCCTAATCGGTGGGGTCTTGGCGCTCTTCGAACTTGGTTCTTTTCTTGCAGCTGTTTCGTTTCGGGACCCAGCTTGGTAACACCATCAGGACTACGGTAGAAGGGAGTGGGGGTTAGCTCTCTGTTTATATGGAGCAGCTTGCTTTGACAGTGTTGGTGGAGTTGTGATTTTTCTCCTTCGCAATTCCTTGGTTAGAGTGTTGTTTTCTGCTTGTTTGTCTGGTGTTAATCCCTGCTTATCTGGCGGTTGGCTGCTGTTTGTTTGTTTCTTTAGTTTTATTTTATTTTATTTTATTTTGATTTATATGCCGCCCTTCTCCGGAGACTCTGGGCGGCTTACAACGCGTTAAGCAATAGCCTTCATACTTTTGTATATACCTGCTTAGTAGGGCTTTTGGGCCCCTCCCAAGCGGTGTTCTTTTTTATACAAAGTCAGCTTATTGCCCCCACAAATTGGGTCCTCAATTTACCTACCTTAAAAGGATGGAAGGCTGAGTCAACCTTGAGCCTGGCAGGATTCGAACTTACTTTAATTGCAGACAGCTGGTGTTAAATTACAGTGCTTTAGTCTGTAGAGCTATCCAGGCTATTTGGATTTATATACCGCCCGTCTCCCGAAGGACTCAGGGCGGTGAACAGCCAAAGATAAAACACGTACAATATAAAATTTAAAAAAACAATTTAAAAAATATTAAACAAATTTGGCCCATACCAATTAAAACACCCCCTTTTTTAAAATAGCAAATTAAAATTAAGCAGTTAAAAAGAGTTAGGCCAGCCCAGCCTGTTGGAATAAAAATGTCTTGAGGGCACGGCGGAAAGTGCGTAAATCCAGGATCCTCCGTATCTCCGGGGGGAGCTCGTTCCAAAGGGCAGGTGCCCCCACAGAGAAGGCTCTCCCCCGGGGCCCACCAGTCGACACTGTTTGACCGACGGCACCCTGAGGAGCCCCTCTCTGTGGGAGCGTACTGGCCGGTGGGAGGCTACCGGTGGCAGAAGGCGGTCTCGTAAGTACCCAGGTCCTGAGCTATGGAGCGCTCTAAAGGTGGTAACCAGGACCTTGAAGCGCACGCGGAAGACCACCGGGAGCCAGTGCAGCTCGCGCAGGAGAGATGTTACATGGGAACGCCACGTCGCTCCCATAACCACCCGCACGGCCACATTCTGGACCAGTTGGAGCCTCCGGGTGCTCCTCAAGGGAAGCCCCATGTAGAGAGCGTTGCAGTAGTCCAGGCGGGAGGTGACGAGGGCATGAGTGACCATGCGTAGGGACGCAACTGGCGAATTAGGCGAACCTGATAGAAAGTCCTCCCGGCCACAGCCGTCAGATGCTCTTCTAAAGACAGCTGTGCATCCAGGAGGACACCCAAGTTGCGAGCCCTTTCCGTGGGGGCCAATGACTCGCCCCCAATAGTCAGTGATGGCACCAACTGGCTATATCGGGACGCCGGAAACTACAGCCACTCGGTCTTGGATGGGTTGAGCCTGAGTCTGTTTCTCCCCATCCAGCTCCGCAAGGCCTCCAGGCACCGGGACATCACTTCAAGGGCATCATTGGGGTGGCCCGGAGTGGAGATGTACAGCTGAGTGTCATCAGCGTACATCTGGAGAGGATGTCTTCTGGTCCAGCCTAATCAGGGAACTACCAGGGTGAAAACTGCGTCCTGATCAACATTGTCAAGGCAACTATTATATATAAAGAGGGAGCAAACCTCGCTCCCTTCCAGCACTGATGATGTTCCCTAGTTGGGTCGTGAAACATCTGTAAGAAGACAACCAAGCTTAGAGAGCACCATTCTCCTCCTCCCCCTCTCCTCCTCCCCCTCCTCCTCTCCACAAACTCCCCCTCCCTTATAGCATTGATGATGTTGGGTCGTGAAACATCTGCAAGAAAATGACCAAGTTTAGAGAGCACTAAGGACCCCACAATCATTGCCTTCCTCCTCCTCCTCCTCCTCCTCCTCCTCCGCCTGCTCCTCCTCCTCCTCCTCCTCCTCTTCCGCCTCCTCCTCCTCCTCCTCCCCCGCCTCCTCCTTCTCCTCCTCTTCCGCCTCCTCCTCCTCTTCCTCTGCCTCCTCCTCCTCCGCCTCCTCCGCCTCCTCCTCCTCCTCCTCCGCCTGCTCCTCCTCCTCCTCCTCCTCCTCCTCTTCCGCCTCCTCCTCCTCCTCCTCCCCCCGCCTCCTCCTTCTCCTCCTCTTCCTCCTCCTCCTCCTCCTCCTCCTCCTCCTCCTCCTCCTCCGCCTCTTCCGCCTCCTCCTCCTCCTCCTCCCCCGCCTCCTCCTTCTCCTCCTCTTCCGCCTCCTCCTCCTCCTCCGCCTCCTCCTCCTCCTCCTCCTCCTCCTCCTCCGCCTCCTCCTCCTCCTCCTCCTCCTCCTCCTCCACTATCAGAACTTGGCACGTGGGAGAAACAGCTATCTGCAGAAGAGGTAAAGAAAGTTAAGATGGTGTCTACCCTATACCACAACCACGTTTCTATGATACGGTTATATCTAGGACCCCCTTTTGACTTTTCTTGAGATGCCCATGTCTGCCTTGAAAAATCCAAGCGATGGATCTCTTGCCCCCAAACTCTGGTTCTTAAAGCTGGACAAGAAATGCCAACGCTCTTCTCCAGCTTTGGCCCACCTGTTAATCCTAATCCAGAAGCCAAATTGAAACTAAGCAAGCTTGATCCCATCCAATCCAATCCATATTTGGTCACAGATCATGAAAAAAAAAACCAAATCGACCACTAAATTCTTTAAACTTCCTTGGAAAAAACCACGTGTCCTGTTCGGAGCTTCCCAGATACCCGTATTTCAGAGGTAGGCTTCAAAAAGTTTAGCAAGGGGTTCTCTGCCAGGTTGCTGGGTGGGCGTGGCCATGGTGGGCGTGGCTTAGTCGGCCTCCTGCACCACAATGGGGGAGGGGGCGAGGCGTTTTTGCCCTCCCCGGGCTCCGGAGGCTTTTTTTGAGTCTCCGGGAGGACGAAAACGGCCTCCCCAGGCTCCGGAGGCCCTCTGGAGGCCCTCATTTTTTTGCCCTTCCTGAGCCTCCGCGCACGTCCTGCACTTACCTGCATCCAAAACGGGCCGTGTGGGGGACTCCTGGGAGGGGAGGGGCTGGGTGGGCGGAGCCATCCAGAAGTGGGATTTGCATAGAATCTTAGCTAGAGGTTCTGCCGAACCCCTGCGAACCCCCACCAGCCCACCCCTGCCTTATTTACTCCCTTCCTCTCTCCCCCACCCCTACCCCCACCAAGAATTCAAATACAACCAACTTTCGGAGGGTGGGGGGGGGAACAGATCCCAACCTAGTTTCCTTCTCTGTGGTCTGTTGCTGCTGTCAATTCTTCGGCAGCTATTTTAAATTATATTCTCCCCCCCCTCAGAGTTGATACATCAGGAGATGAGATATATATAATATATATGGAGGAGGGGGAAAATGCCACCAGCATCCTTTCTGGTCTCCCTTGCCATGGAAATGTTTGGACCAATAGGATGAGCAGGAGGGAAAGTGATGCAACAAAGGGATAAAGAGCCAGGGTGGCCTAATGGCGAAGATGCTGGCCTAGGAACCAGGAGCCTGTGAGTTCTAGTCCCGCCTTCGGAGGAAAGCTGGCTGGATGATTTTGAGCCAATGACCAGGAGATGGTGAGTTCTAGTCCTGCATTAGGTATGACAGCTGGTTGAGTGACTTCTGATCAGTCACAGGAGAGTGGAGAGTTCTGGTCCTGCATTCGACATGAAAGACAGCTGAGCGACTTCTGGCCAATCACCGGGTGATTGTTCTGTCCCCGTCTCACACACGCACACAAACAGACAGCCGGGGGTTAAAGAAACTGGCAGACAACCAATTCTTCCGATAAGAAGCTTGGCAGCAACCCAATAGCTGCTTGCCAAGAACTTTTACTCAATAAACAAAATACACACAGTCAAGAATCGTCCATTTCGTAAAATAAATCCAAGGCCGATAATGTTGTTTCCAAAGATGCAATGTGACTCGATAGTAGTTAGTTCTGTCCATCACAGAGTCTGAATGGCCACCTCACCCCCTTTTATACCCTGTGGGGTGTGGTTCAGTGACTCAGCTTAATCTCTGGCACGCCTTTTTGTCTGTTGCGCGTGCTTATCTCTGCGACGCTGCCGAGGATCCAGCCAAGACTCATCTCCCTCATTACTGTCCACCTGTGGCTGCGTGGACGTGCTTGGCCCCGGCCCTATCTCTTGCCCTTCGGCGGACACCAAAGGCATTGCCAGAGAGGAGGGTCCTGGAGAGGGAGGCCTTGCCAACTCCTCTCCTTCACTCTCGGAGTCCTCTCTGTTACCTGAGCCACAACAGTGATTGGGAGTTCTAGTCCTGCCATATGTCTTCAAGTTGCCAAGGTTGAGAAACCCTGGACTGGAGCAATAATAACTAGTATTATCCTCACGCCCTTGAGACTTTCTATTAAAAGAGACCAAAGCAATCTATTCTTGATTTCTTTTTCCTGCAGATAATGGAATTTTTATGTATGGTAAAGGACTCCCTGGGGAGTTTAATCCGTGGGTTGTAGCCAGAGGTGGGTTTCAACAGGTTCTGACCAGTTCTGGAGAACCGGTAGCGGAAATTTTGAGTAGTTCGGAGAACCGATAAATACCACCTCTGACTGGCTCTGCCCCCATCTATCTGCCTCCCGAGTCCCAGATGATCGGGAGAAAATGGGGATTTCGCAGTAACCTTCCCTTGGAGTGGGGAGGGAATGGAGATTTTACAGTAACCTTCCCCTGGAGTGAGGTGGGAATGGAGATTTTACAGTATCCTTCCCCTGTCATGCCCACCAAGCCATGCCACGCCCACCAAGCCACACCCACAGAACCAGTAGTAAAAAAATTTGAAACCCATTTGACTGTAGTGTGCAGTATTGATCTCCAATTCAAGCCCATTGAGCCATTTCTGAAAATATTTCTGCGGTCCGATGGCGGCCATGTCTTCGCAGGACGCTGTTACCTTCCCACCAAAGTGGTACCTATTAACCTACTCACATTTTGCGTGCTTTCGAACAGCTAGGTTGCCAAGAGCTGGAGCGAGGATGGGAACTCGCCCGTCGCGTGGCGCTGGGGTCTCGAATCTGGGCTGCTGGTTTTCCAAATCTGGCAGGCGTGAGAAATTAATGTGATGGTTGGTTTCTCAACTATAAAGCTGAGCGGTCCAAAACGGACTTAGAAGCGGATGCAGCTAGATCTCTTGAGGGTTGATATCCCACCACCTTTCCTTGCCATCTTTATGGCACTCCCCAGATGAACAGAATGAATGAGCTGGAAGGGACTTTGGAGGGCTTCTAGTCCAGCCCCCTGCTCAAGCAGGAGAACCAATAGAATAGAATAGAATGGAATAGGATAGGATAGAATAGAATAGAATAGAATAGAAAATATGGAATGGAATGGAATGGAATGGAATGGAATGGAATGGAATGGAATGGAATGGAATAGAATAGAATAGAATAGAATAGAATAGAATAGAATAGAATAGAATAGAAAATATGGAATGGAATAGAGTGGAATAGCATAGAGTGGAGAGGAGTGGAATGGAATGGAATGGAATGGAATGGAATAGAATAGAATAGAATAGAATAGAATAGAATAGAATAGAATAGAATAGAATAGAATAGAATAGAATAGAATAGAATAGAATAGAAAATATGGAATGGAATAGAGTGGAATAGAATAGAGTGGAGTGGAATGGAATAGAATAGAATAGAATAGAATAGAATAGAATAGAATAGAATAGAATAGAATAGAATAGAATAGAATAATAGAATAGAATAGAATAGAAAATATGGAATGGAATAGAGTGGAATAGAATAGAGTGGAGTGGAGTGGAGTGGAGTGGAATGGAATGGAATGGAATGGAATGGAATGGAATGGAATAGAATAGAATAGAATAGAATAGAATAGAATAGAATAGAATAGAAAATATGGAATGGAATAGAAAAAAATGGAATGGAATAGAATAGAATAGAATAGAATAGAATAGAATAGAATAGAATAGAATAGAATAGAAAATATGGAATGGAATAGAATGGAATAGAACGGAATGGAATGGAAGAGAAGAGAAGAGAAGAGAAGAGAAGAGAAGAGAAGAGAAGAGAAGAGAAGAGAAGAGAAGAGAAGAGAAGAGAAGAGAAGAGAAGAGAAGAGAAGAGAAGAGAATTTTATTGGCTAAGTGTGATTGGACACACGAGGAATTTGTCTTTGGTGCATATGCTATTATTTCAGATAAGTGACTATCTAGTCTCTTCTTAAAAACCTCCAGTGATGGAGAGCCCACAACTTCTAGTGGCAAGCAGTTCCACTGGTTAATTGTCCTCCCTGTTAGGAAGTTTCTCCTTAATTCCAAGTTGCTTCTCTCCTTGATTAGTTTCCAACCATTGCTTCTCGTCCTGCCTTCAGGTGCTTTGGAGAATAATTTGACCCCCAACTCTTCTTTGGGGCAGCCCCTCAAATATTGAAATGCTACTATCATGTCACCCCTAATTCTTATTTTTTTTAGACTAGCCACACCCAAATCCTGCAGCCGTTTTTCCTATGTTTTAGTCTCCAGGCCTTTGATCCTCTTAGTTGCTCCTCTCTGCACTTCTTCCAAAGTCCCAACATCTTTTTTGTAATATGGCCACCAAAATTGGTTGCAATATTCCAGGTGTGGCCTTACTAAGGTTTTATCAAGCGGTACTAAGACTTTACGTGATCTTGATTCTATGCCTCTGTTTATATGCAACCTAGGATTGTATTAGCGTTTTTGGCTGCTGCCGCACACGGCTGGCTCAGATTCAATGGGACCGAAAGGAACTTGACGTCTGCATCTCAAACTTTCCTCCAAGAATGATGACCAAGACCACCAAACATCTCAGCAACCATTTATTGATTTTTAAAAAATCAAAAATCAAATATGCTTTCGCCAACAGGCCAGAGAGAAGGTTGTTTCAGTCCCTGCTTCAGGTCTGAGCCTCCATGGGACATTCTTGTTGTAAAGTATTTGGATTCCTCAGCTGTATCATCGATGGTTTTATCGGGGACCCTGAAAGTAAGAGATCGTTTTTTTTTAAATGAAGCGTGAAAAGAAAAAGAAAAATAGAAAAGTGGAATAGAGGTTGTCTTCCCCATGAAGTTAGTAAAAAAAAACCTGCAGAATTTCTCAGTCATCCAAGTCACGGTTGTCCCTAAGGTGCTTTTTCAGGAGGCAACTGGACTTTCTGTTTTCTTTTTTTTTTGAAGACGTTTCGCTTCTCCTCCAAGAAGCTTCTTCAACTCTGTTCTGTCCCCGTACCACACACGCACCCCCACAGATGGCCCAGAGTTAATAAGCCACACGACAAAACTCTTTGAAGATAAAGCTGGCAGCAATGCAGTGGCTAGCTGCCAAATCAGACTTTACTCACACAAAACAAAGATTAGACTGCCAGATAAAACAGGCAGAGTCTCAACAATACAAGGATTAATCCAAATGCAGTCCAATAAAGCAGGCAAAGTCCAGTAACGCAGAGATCATGGATTATTTCCAGTTTTTGCTTGTCACAAACTGAACCGGCCACCACACCCACATTTATACCCTGTGGGGTGTGGTCCAGTGACTCAGCTAATCTCTGGCACGCCTTCCCCTCTGCTGCGCACGCTTCTCCCTGCGCCTCTGCCGAGGGTCCAGCCAACACTTATCTCCTTCATCGCTGTCCACCTGTGGCTGCGGGGACGTGCTTGGCTCTGAGCCTATCTCTTGGCCTTCGGTGTCCTCTGGAGGCATTGCCAGAGAGGAGGGTCCTGGAGAGGGAGGCCTTGCCAACTCCTCTCCCTCACTCTCAGAGTCTGCATCTGTCGATAGCCCAGGCTCAGGCAACGGAGCCACAACAAACTCTGACTAGAATGGGAATGGAAGGATTGATGCTCCTTGCAGACAGCTGGTCATTTGCATCCTTTTTAGAGGGTCGTTGAGGCCACTTGGAGATTTACCTGTGTCCTCAGGGTCACCTGAGTGGTACAAATAGGTGTGGAGCCAACAGTGAAGGGACATAGGGCAGAAAACATCCTACAGCCAAGAAGGCTCCACGCCCATTTGCACTATTTGGGTGACCCACAGATAAGCCTCCAAGTGGCCTCAACGGCCCTCTCAAAGGATGCAAATGACCAGCTGTCTGCAAGGAGTATCAATCCTTCCCTTCCCCACCATCCAGTCAGAGCCGAAGAAGCTTCTTGGATGAGAAGCGAAACATCTTCAAAAGAAAAAAAATAAAAAAGTCAGTTGCCTCCTGAAAAAGCACTTTTGGGATTAATAAAAATTTAAAAAAAAAAACCTTGTTATTTGACAATCAGCCCCGTGCAATTTCAGGACATTTTTGCTCTAATGTGGAATTCAATTTTTTTAAAAAAATAATTTAACTATTATCTTGACTTGTGCAAATTCAGCTGTGCAAGTTGTGGGCGCTTGCTTAGATTCTTGGAACAAGAGCAAATATCTATTTCGATTGGTACTGGGCTCTTTGATTTCCTGAATGAGGCTATTGTTGTGGTTTTTTTTAAAGTTTGCACAAAACCAACCCAATGAGCTGGGATCGTCCTTATAGGAAAAGCATCAACCTGGATTAAATTTAGCAGGTCGGATGAATGCAGCTGCCAAAAAAGAACAGGATTTACATTCTGAAGCTGAGAATTCCTACTAAGCATTGCTACAAATGCGTTTGGTTAATTAGGATCATACAGGTTTTTTTAAAAAATAAGAGCTTGACGTTAACTATATATACTTCTGTATGGGTTGGGTTCTTTGCTATTAGATGTCAGGTTTCGAGGTCGTCTCAAATAAATTGCATTTCAAAAAAAGTCTTTGATGAAAAAAACTCCCATTTATTAAGCACGACATTCTACTCCGACTCCATCACAGCCAACACTGACTCCAAGACCCAAAACCCTCCCTTTCCATTCCCCACTCCCCTGCACTCATTGGCCATCTTCCAAGTCACTCTACCCCTAATCTACTGCTCCAGCTCAAAGGAATTTCCCCCCTCCCCTCCCATCTCCTAGGGGATATTATCTCCAGGGAAAATAAGTAGGTGAAAAGTCAAACGTCCCCTTTCCAGACGCCTCCGCTTCTCCTTCTTATGTCAGCACTAGAGTAAAATGCAGCTTGAAGTGCTGACATTAGAGTTGGAATATAGTGGAACTTCAGATAGTCCTCGACTTACAACAGTTCGTTTAGTGATTGTTCAAAGTTACAACGGCCCTGAAAACAGTGACTCGGTCATAATCCTTTTTTCACACTTATGACCGTTGCGTCATCCCCACAGTCAGGTGATCCAAAAATTCAAGAGGCTTGGCAACTGGCATGTACTTATGACGGTTGCAGTCTTCCGCGGGTCGCGCGATGACCTTTTTTGCGACCTTCGGACAAGCCAAGTCAATGGGGAAGCCAGATTCACTTAACAACCGTGTGTGACCCCTATAAGAACGGCGACGATTCACTTAACAAATGTAGCAAGAAAAGTCGTAAAATGGGGCAAAACTTAACAAATTTCTCACTTAACGACATGAACGTTGGGCTCAGTTGCAGCTGTAAGTCAAGGACCAGCTATTGCTGGATTCCGAAATTGCAACCTCAGGTTTCACTGATATGAATGGAGGCAAAAAAAATAATAATAATCAAATTTGCATATCGTGATGCACCTTTTTAAAGCAATTCTGATGGTGACACAGCTGGACTTCAGTTACTAATAAGGAGTTTCTCAATCATAGCAACTTTAAGATGTGTGGACTTCAACTCCCAGAATTCCCCAGTCAGCAAGGTCCACACATCTTAAACCAGAGGTCTTCAAACTTGGTAGCTTTAAGACTTGTGGACTTCAACTCCCAGAATTCTCCAGCCAGCATAGCATAGAATTCTGGGAGTTGAAGTCCACAAGTCTTAAAGCTATACTGGCTGCAGCATTCTGGGAGTTGGAAGTCCACAAGTCTTAAAGCTACCAAGATTGAAGACCTCTGTCTTAAACATTGCTATGGTAGAGAAATCCTGTACAGGTAGTCCTCAACTTACAACAATTCTACGACTTATGACCGTTTTTCATACTTACGACTGTTGTAGCATCCTTGTGGTCACAGGATCAAAATTCAGCCGGCTTGTTGCAGTATCCTGGGGGGTGGGGTGGGGATCACGTGATCCCCTTTTGTGACTCAATGGGAAAGCCAGATTCGCTTAACAACCGTGTTACTAACTTTACAACGGCAGGCCAGTTACTCACTTAACAACTGTGGCCAGAAAGGTTGTAAAATGAGGCCAAAAAACAAAAAAAATCACCTGACAAACCATCTTGATTTGCAAGTGGACATTTTGGGCTCAGTTGTGGTCCTAAGTCCTGAGCCCTTAGCCATTTGAAGATGTCTGGACTTCAACTCCCAGAATTCCCCAGCCAGCCACACAACTGGTTTAACCTGGGAATGGAGTTAACCCTTTCCTTGGTTTTGCTCGAGTTGTTGAATCATCTGAACAGGCTGGGTTGATGCTACTTGCTAACTAAAAAAGCCAACCATAACCTAATCTTAAAGGTAAAGGTTCCCCTCACACATATGTGCTAGTCGTTCCTGACTCTAGGGGGCGGTGCTCATCTCCGTTTCAAAGCCGAAGAGCCAGCGCTGTCCGAAGACGTCTCCGTGGTCATGTGGCCGGCATGACTCAACGCCAAAGGCGCACGGAACGCTGTTCCCTTCCCACCAAAGGTGGTTTCTATTTCTCTACTTGCATTTTTTACGTGCTTTCGAACTGCTAGGTTGGCAGAAGCTGGGACAGGTAACGGGAGCTCATCCCGTTATGCGGCACCAGGGATTCGAACCGCTGAATTGCTGACCTTTCGATCGACAAGCTCAGCGTCTTAGCCACCGAGCCACCGCATCCCACAAGCTAATCTTAGGGACCGTCTTTTCCCAGTTGCTCCTACTGATTTAGTTCAGTCAAATATGCTGGATATAGTGTGTCAATCAAGGGATTGAAAGCTTAGTGGCAACCAGGTCTTTTCTGCTGTGGCCCCTGCCTTCTGGAATATTCTCCCTTCAGATATGACGACCTGTGGGCCTTTAGATTATGAAGACTTGTGTGCCTGGGTCTGGGGTCCCAGCTATGTTAAGGCCCTCATTTCCTGGCTGTATTAACATCCATAGTAACAGAGCCGTGGTGGCACAGTGGTGAGGATGCAGTATTGCAGGCTAATTCTGCCGACTGCCAGCAGTTCGATCCTGACCGGTTCAAGGAGGACTCAGCCTTCTGTCCTTCTGTGGTCGGTAAAATGAGGAGCCAGATTGTTGGGGGGGGGGGGGGAAATATGCTGACTCTGTAAACCGCTTTGAGAAGGCTGGAAAGCACTGTGAAGCGGTATATGTTGCTTGGGAAGGAAGGAAGGAAGGAAGGAAGGAAGGAAGGAAGGAAGGAAAACAAGGAGAAGGGAGGGAGGGAGGCAGGCAGGCAGGCAGAGTGGTGCAGTTGTTACAATGCAGTGATGCAGATTATCTCTGCCGATTGCCAACAGTTTGATTCTGACTGGCTCAAGGTGGACTCAGCCTTCATCCTTCTGAGGTCAGTAAAATGAGATAAATCAGTTATTACTTGGGAAGGAAGGAAGGAAAACAGGAAGAAGGAAGGAAGGAAGGAAGGAAGGAAGGAAGGAAGGAAGGAAGGAAGGAAGGAAGGAAGGAAGGAAGGAAGGAAAGCAGGCAGGCATAGTGGTGCAGTTGTCACAATGCAGTGTTGCAAGTTATTTCTGCCCACTGCCAGCAGTTCGATTCTGACCGGCTCAAGGTTGACTCAACCTTCTGTCCTTCCGTGGTCAGTAAAATGAGGACCCAGATTGTTGGGGGCAATATGCTGACTCTATAAACCGCTTAGAGAGGGCTGGAAAGCACCGTGAAGCGGTATATAAATACTATGGCTATTTTCTTGGGTGCCGTAGATTTATTTTGTAATGTTTCAATTGTTTTTATGTTTTATGCTGTACACTGACGAAGTCACTTGTTGACCTGGGCAGCAATAAAAGTCAAATCAAGTAGAATCAAATCAAATCCAAAAATAAATGCAGGATTCCTTAGCACGAACGTTGCCAGTAGATTTTGCAGCTAATGATATCGTGTGAACGTATTTATTTATTCATATCCCGCCTTTATTATTTTTTTTTAATAAACAACTGGTTTATTGATGATTAGACCGAATCAATTATAGAAAGAAGAGTGTTATGTGGTAACCATAAAAGAGCTAAATTTATACCTTTATTTATAATTAATAAACATTAATTCCAACAATAATAAACATTATTATTCCAACAAGCAGGGCTGGCCTAAATAATAATAACATTTTACTATTTTAATGGGTTGTTTTTGTAGAGTTTTTTGGCCAATTTATTTATTTGGCCAAATTGTTAATAAATTAACAATTTATTAATTGTTTTAAATTGCTTTTAATTTTTATATTGTCATGGTTTTATTTTTGGCTATACACCGCCCTGAGTCCTTCAGGAGAAGGGCGGGTATAGAAATTCAAGCAAGCAAATAAATAAATAAATAAATAAATAAATAAATAAATAAATAAATAAATAAATAAATAAATAAATGAATGAATGAATGAATGAATGAATGAATAAATAAATAAATAAATAAATAAATAAATAAATAAATAAATAAATAAATAAATAAATAAAAAATGCTGTAAAGAAAACCAGAAACTTATTATTCTTTTCTATTGTTCTTTTACTGGTTTTTTTTTTGTGTCTTTAGTTGTCTCTTTGATTCCTCTTTTTTCCCTTTTTCTCACGTCAGCTTTTATGATTATATAAAATATAAAATATTTATACTATTTTATAGGTTTTTATATGGTTTTTTTAAAAAATTTCCTTTAATAAAATTTTTAACCACAAATGTGTGAACACAGCCCATAGTTTTCAAGATTAGCTGAAGGAAAGTCACTTCGGCTTCTATGGTTGAACCAGGGATCGGCAATCCGTGGCTCTGGAGCCGCATGTGGCTCTTTCATCCCTCTGCTGCGGCTCCCTGTCGCTGTTCAGCTCCACAATTGATAGGGCTTTCAGTTAGGACAGGTAGAGGAAAAAGGATGCTGTGCTAGGAGGAGACTCTATGGTGGAGGAACCGGACTTCCGGTTAAGTCTCCACCATAGAGGTGGAGATTGAACGGGGGGCTTCCGGTTAGGAACGGGAGGCTTCCGGTTAGGAGCTTTGTGGCTCTTTTAGTGTTTAAGGTTGCCGACCACCTGGTTGAATGTTCCTTTGAATCTTAAGGTGTATATTTAAGAATCCAACACAGAAAAAGATATTTTTACATTACGTTTATGAATATGAGAGGAGAGTGGGTTCCTTCCATGTGCGTCCAAAATCAGCCACCTGTTCATTCAGCAGTCTTTCTTTTTTTTTGTGTAGTGTGAAAATTGTTCCTCTCAATCAGTCTTTCTCAACTTTGGCAACTTGGAAGATGGATGGACTTCAACTCCCAGAATTCCCCAGGCAGCGTGCTGGATGGAAAAGCCTGGGAGTTTATTTGTTCATTCATTCATTCATTCATTCATTCATTCATTCATTCACTCACTCACTCACTCACTCACTCATCAATTTTTATAGCTGCCCAGCCGAACCAAGCGACTCACAATTCTAAAGTTGAAGTCCATCCATCTTCCAAGTTACCAAAGTTGGAAAAAAAAAATTGCCTGAGTTTACATTGTACACCCGGGCAGTGAGTAATGTTGTAGTAGCCCCTTCTAATCAATAAGTTATCCGCCATGATTGATTGACTGAAAAGAGTCAATCAATAAGAGCCTGTAGTACAGTGGACTAAAGCACTGTTATTAACATCTGCTGCTTGGAATTACTGCAAGTTCGAATCTCACCAGGTTCAAGGTCGACTCAGCCTTCCATCCTTTCAAAGGTGGGTAAAATGAGGACCCGGATTGTGGGGGCAATAAGCTGACTTTGTATAAAATATACAAAAGTATGAAGGCTATTGCTTAACGCATTGTAAGCCGCCCTGAGTCTCCGGAGAAGGGCGGCATATAAATTAAAGCAAAAAAAAGGGGGGGTGGAATTCAACTAGTAACTCTTGACATGCAGAATTTTTG
The DNA here is from genome assembly GCF_029215685.1 of Pituophis catenifer annectens. NCBI lineage: Eukaryota > Metazoa > Chordata > Lepidosauria > Squamata > Colubridae > Pituophis > Pituophis catenifer. The sequence continues at coordinate 128,741,155 of NW_027256884.1, forward strand.
CCGTTATCAGCTTTGCGAATACAGAATTAAAAGTTTGGTCTAGTGGTTAAAGCAGCAAGCTAGAAACCAAGTTATGGCAAGTTCTTGTACCGCCTTAAGTCATGAAAGGCAGCTGGATGACTTTGAGCCAATCACCAGGAGACTGTGAGTTCTAGTTCTGCTTTGGGCATGAACGACAACTGGATGACTTTGAGCCAATCACCAGGAGACTGTGAGTTCTAGTTCTGCCTTGGGCGTGAAAGGCAGCTGGATGACTTTGAGCCAATCACCAGGAGACTGTGAATTCTAGTTCTGCTTTGGGCATGAACGACAGCTGGATGACTTTGAGCCAATCACCAGGAGACTGTGAGTTCTAGTTCTGCTTTGGGCATGAATCACAGCTGGATGACTTTGAGCCAATCACCAGGAGACTGTGAATTCTAGTTCTGCTTTGGGCATGAACGACAACTGGATGACTTTGAGCCAATCACCAGGAGACTGTGAGTTCTAGTTCTGATTTGGGCATGAACGACAACTGGATGTCTTTGAGCCAATCACCAGGAGACTGTGAGTTCTAGTTCTGCCTTGGGCGTGAAAGGCAGCTGGATGACTTTGAGCCAATCACCAGGAGACTGTTGAGTTCTAGTTTTGCTTTGGGCATGAAAGACAGCTGGATGACTTTGAGTCAATCACCAGGAGACTGTGAATTCTAGTTCTGGCCTTGGGCGTGAAAGGCAGCTGGATGACTTTGAGCCAATCACCAGGAGACTGTGAATTCTAGTTCTGCCTTGGGCATGAAAGACGGCTGGATGACTTTGAGCCAATCCCCCCCCCCTCAGCCAAACTCACCTCACAAGTTGTTGTGTGGAAAAATAGGAGGAGGAAGGAGTATTGTGTATGTTTACCGCCTTGGGTTACTTACGAAGTAATAAAGGCAGGATAAAAATCTAATAAATAAATAAATGCAGCTCCCCCATCTCACCGTTAGAGACCCTTCTGGATCCGTCTCCCGGCGTTACGACCCCAGACGGTTAATGGAGTTGCGTCGTACCCCCGTTTCTTAACACAAATACTGCAAATGTGAGCACAGCAGGTGATTGTGGCGTTTATTTCAAGCTCTTTCTTTGCAACAGAGTCAAAAGAGGATGGAATATCTACAAAAGCCATCGGAAGGATTTTTAGCACATCTCGTTGAAAAAATGGGTGGAATATTCAGTGCAGTACGAGAACAAAATATACAGCGATGATGTAACCAGGGAAGCAACAAAAGGGGGAACAAAGAACATTGAGAAGCCAAGAAGCCAGATTTTATAGAAGGAATGCAAAGGAATTACAAGACAAGAATCTTTTTTTACAAAAAAAAAAGAGAGAGAGAGAGAGAGAGAGAAACCCAGTTGATTGACAGCCATCGTTTCCCACTGGTGCCCCAAACAGTTAACTCAAAACTAGAATTGGGGGAAACCTTCATTTCATTCACCACTGAATGCATTTCAACATTTTTGCAATCAGGAGTTGAAATAAAACTTGTCTTTTTGATACTGCCGTTCTCAATATGCTGCCTTGTTGAAAATGTGTTGTAACCGAGAAAAAATCTGTGGACGTTTATGAAATTAATGTACAAAAATGTGTTGAAGTCCATGATTTGGATATACTCTCCATCAATTCCCCGTCTCGGGAATTAATGGACCAGTCAGACAAAATGACAATAATTAAATAATGAGATATATATATATATTTGAGCCATAGGTAGCAATCGCGTACCCAATTGTGAGCAACGTTTTCTCTCTTTTTTTGTAATTTCTCCCCCCGCAAAACTGAACTTTTGCAAGATTTGCAAAAAAAATAAAAATAAAAATGAGCAGCAGCTAAACTTGCATAAATTTGTCTCCATTCAGTATTGCAACTCTGAATGGACTTTTGGGACTGGCACATCTGCAGGGCACCAATTTGGAAAGGAAGCTCTAAAGCAGTAGTTTTCAAATTTGGCCACTTTAAGAAACGTGGACTTCAACCTCCCAGAATTCCCCAGGCAGCATGCATGGGACTTTCATCCCCCAGCATCTCCTAGCCAGTTATGCCTGGCTGGAGGATTCTGGGAGTTGAAGTCCAACATGTCTTAAAATGGCCAAATTTGAGAAACACCAAAGAGAATAAACATTGGCATAGAACATAAAAAACCAGACACTTTATGCCCGGAGTTAAAAATAGACACTTGGGTGTTAACCAGCAAATTGAAAGCACTTGTAGATGACTTGCTGCTTCTTCTATATCCATAAGAAGGGGGAGGCGAAATCCTTTATATTTCATTACTGTCCAGATTTTACAGAGATCAAGAACTGTTTATATTTTATTTAACTCATTTTGATAGAATATTTTTACCCTCAGGATTGAACCGCGGGGTCCTTTGATGCTCTCTGAGCTATTTTCTTACAGACGTTTCATTACCCAGCTAAGTAACATCATCCGTGCTAAAAGGGAGTGGGGTTTATAAATGGAGAGCAAACCCTCATTCCCTTCTAGCACGGATGATGTTATCTATCTGGGTAATGAAACGTCTGCAAGAAATGAACCCAGCTCAGAGAATACCAAGAACTCCGCATATGAAGTAATAATAACTCCAAGTGGAGAGGTATTCATTTATTTATTTTTTACCCCTTCCACAATCTTGCGATTGATGGACAGCTGTTCCCTCACCTGAAAACTGTAAAAGTCTTTTCGGACAGGGATTTCTAGGCTGTTTCATTTACAAGGAAAATCCCTCCGGATCGTGTTGCAGTAGGGGAAGGCACCCACAAAACGTGCAGTGTGTTTTAAGGGGTGCGACCTGAGAATGCTTAAATATTTAAAACCCCCCCCCAAAAAAAAACCGCCCTATCCTAACCCAAAATCTAACCAACCACCATTTGGTACAGATCTTTATTTTCATATAAATAACCCAGTCGGGGGAATCCAGTGCAAATTTCCGACGGTGTCTGCCACAGCCATTTTCCTTTTTTTTTGCCAAATTCCTTTGCAAATCCCGGAATTTTCAGAAGAAAATATTTCGGTTTGGCTCTCCCGAATAGAAGCAGCGATGAAGGGTGCCATTACAGGAATGTGTTTGTGCATCACACAGCAAAATGAGAGTTGACCACGCGAAGAAGTTGCCTTTCACACACACATATATATAGGTAGTCCTCGATTTACAACAGTTCGTTTAGTGACCGTTCAGAGTTACATTCTGGACCAACCTTTTTTCCAAGGTGTCAATCAAGGACTTTCCCACCCTGATTTTTGCCACCTTCGCTCATGGCAAGTTGCAAATAAGCGTGATGGAGCAAACGAACAAATGTTTTTCTTTTTTGTTGTAGTTGTTGTAGCAGGACTTGAAAAGATTTTGCCGTTATTTCTATCGCAATTCAGGTAGTCCTTGACTTAAGAGTTCGTTTAGTGACTGTTTATAGTTACAACGGCACTGGAAAGACGTGAGTTACGACCGTGGTTCCCGCCTGCAACCGTTGCAGCGTTCGCACAGTCAGGTGATCAAAATTCAGGCAGCTGACTCGTATTTATGACGGTTCGCAGCGTCTCCCCCCCCATCCCCAGGGTCACACAGTCCCTTTTTGCGACCTTCTGACAAGCCAAGTCCATGAGGGAAGCCGGATTCACTTAACAACCGGTTAAGTGCGGTGATTCACTTAGCAACAGTGGCGAGAAAGGATGCAAAATAGGGCAAAGCTTACTTAACAACTGTCTCGCTTAACCACGGAAATTTGGGGCTCCCTTGCGGTCGTAAGTCGAGGACTACCTGTAGATATATATTTTTTTTTTCCCAACCTCCCTTTCCCCAAATGGGAAATTGCTGGATTAAATACAAGGGCACAACATACACCATCCTGGCGATAAAATAGGATATTTGCATTTTATATGCAGCAACCGTCATCATACCGGCAACATTATTATTATTATTTTTAAAGTCCAACTAAAAAAAAAACCTCGCCCTCCCACACCCCCATTTTCGGACATACACACAATTCTTGTCTAATCACTTCAACACTCTACATTTCTAGCACAACTAGGCGTAGAAATAACATTGTTAAAGAGAAATCGTGACACGTACTTTATAAGTGGAAAGCATTCCAGCACAAGCCGCAGCAGAGACATCACACACAGAAACGCTACAATTTTTTTGTTTTTTGTCGCATCCCTTTCAGGAATCAAGCCAACTGCAGTGGGCTACCCATGTAATCGTACAACTGCGCCCCCTCCCCTTTCCTCCCCGCCAAACCCCCCCTCCCAATCCCAGGTGCTCCCCCCCACCCTTTAAATAATGTCTCCTAGTCTGGGATTCTAGCAAAACAGTTATTTTTGCTTATTTCTCCAACGTCCCTATTCAATATTTCTACTTGCTTTTTGCACATCGTTGTTTGTTTGCTTTTTTAAAAAATAATCTCATGCTCTGGAAATAAATCCTTAAAATTAGTCACAAGGTCTTTTCTTACAATATCTCCCCTCCCTTGGAAATAATATCTGTGGAGCGTTAGCCTTTTCTTTCCTTCCCAATCTACTTTTCCTCTGGGGGGGGGTATAATTGCCAAATCGAATTGGCAATTTGGGGCCGTCACGGCTCTTTTTATTCTGCCCCCCAAAAAATCCGTTTCAAACTTAAAAAAAGAAAGAAAGAAAGAAAGAACCAGAAAAAGGTGGCAGCTTCTGCTTTGCAAAGGAGGAGATGGGAAAATACTTTTTCAGTTTACTTTTTGCGTTTATCTTTTTTTAAAAAAAATCTGAAATGGGCAATGGGAATGAACTGCCTAATATTTTTAAAAATCTAATTTTTTCCCCCAGTTTTAAGTAAAGTCAGGGTGGCATTTCACTTCGCAACTTTTCCCCCTCTCCAAAAGCGATAAAATAAATCTGTGCATGTTAAAATGACGATGCATACATCACTGATAATAGATGATTACGCAAATAATAAAGGTGGGGGAAAGTCAGGAGATTTTTTTAATAGTCTCTGCCCTGTCAGGATGGGCGACTTTAAAACTGCAATCTGCAGTTCTTGCAATATTTAGCTTTAGAGCAGGTAAGAATTTTTCTACAGGCGATCTGCCACATCTGGGCTGCTGAAAGCAGGCCGTGAGCGCCTTCACAAAATGGGGGCAGGAGAGATTTACCGACTGGCAACAAAACGGCAAGACGATGGGTACCATCCCTCAATTCTAGGCCAGTTTGCAAGAAGGGAAAGTTACGAGGCTTAATGTCAGCTTTCTATTTGATTTGTTTTCAATAAAAAGACTCTTATCCTGGATCACACGATGCCCAAGAGCAGAGAGAGGGATGGAAAATCAATATTTCCTCAGATCTAATGTCCTTTTTTTTTTGGAAAAACAAAAACAGCTGGGAAAATGGATCAATCAGGACAATTAAAAGGATCCTTTTTGATGGACCTATTCTTCTCAAAGGCATACGCATAAGAACCAAAAATAAAGGAATAACAGAACGGCGGAGTTGAAAGGGACCTCAAGAGGTTTTCTAGTCCAACCTCATGCTCAGGCATAAAAACCCTAAACCATTTCAGACAAACGTTGTCCAATCTGTTCTTAAAAAGCTTTTGGGATGCGGGTTTCGGGACCTCTGGAGAGTACCAGATACTTCCATCTGCTCTCACAAAATTGACCCAGCATTTAATTTGAAAAGTGTTACAGTTATACGGGGTCGGGCAGGAGAGTGTGAGGGGCAGGAGAAGGATTTGCACAAGCAAGCGTGTAACACGCAGATCGGGACGGCAAATGTTTGTTCAATTCATAGCCAAGAACTGGGGATCTGGTTTGTTCAAACCATTAGGGCAGTGTTTCTCAACCTTGGTGGCTTGAAGATGGGTGGACTTCAACTCCCAGAATCCCCCAGCCAGCAACGCGTTGCTGGCTGGGGGATTCTGGGAGTTGAAGTCCACCCATCTTCAAGCCACCAAGGTTGAGAAACACTGCATTAGGTGGAAAAAATATCATGAACTGGTTGATGAATGCTAGGGGCCAGTCACTCTGTTGCCCTTGCAGTCTTATTGATTTCTTGACTTCGATATTATTTATTGATTTTTCCAATCTCGTGAATGCAGGTCGCCCTCAGATTCACTTAGCCACCGTTCCAAGTTACCACGGCGCCGAAAAACGTCACTTACGACCGGTTTTTCTCACACTTTACAACTGGGGCAGCCTCCCTACAGTCACGTGATCAAAATATTGGCCACAGATTCATATTTGTGACGGTCGCCGTGTCCCGCGGTGCCAGGGGAGATCCCCTTTTGCGACCGTCGGACAAGCCAAGTCAAGTCAAAAGAGCCTGGTGGCACAGCAGACTAATAGCCTGTTATTATCATCCATCTGCCTGCAATTACTGCTAGTTCGAATCTCCCCAGGCTCAAGGTTGGCTCAGCCTTCCATCCTTTCTAAGGTAGGTAAATTGAGGACCCAGATTGTGGGGGCAATAAGCTGACTTTGTATAAATATACAAAAGTATGAAGGCTATTGCTTAACGCATTGTAAGCCGCCCTGAGTCTCCGGAGAAGGGCGGCATATAAATCAAATTAAAAAAAAAGCGGGGAAGCCTAGATTCACTTAACAGCCACGGGACTAGCTTAACCACTGCAGCGGTTCGCTTAACAACCGTGGCATAAAAAAAGATCGTAAAATGGAGCAAAACTCAGCAAATGTTTCGCTCAACAACAGAAATTTTGGGCTCGGGGGTGGGCCGTATGTTGAGGACTGCCTGTATTTCTTATTTTGTGTGGTAGATTATTATATTGGGTATGGTACTGTCAAGCAAACAGTCTGCACCATACTATTTCAAATAATAATAATAATAATAAATAATATTAATATTAAATATTAATAATAAAACTTGGCAGCTTTAAGACTTGTGGACTTCAACTCCCAGAATTCTCCAGCCAGCATAGCTGGCTGGAGAATTCTGGGAGCTGAAGTCCACAAAGCTGCCAAGTTTTGGATGGAATAATGGATGATGGCTAAGGATTGTCTTTCAGCAACCTGCAGGGTTAGTTACTCCAACCTTGGGGAGGCTGTTATGTTTTTAAGAGAGTTTGGAAATACCCCGTTTTGCTTGCTTTCGAAAAACACCTTCTACCCCCCCAGCCCCGATCCTTCCTGCCTATAACAACCTAACCAGCTTCATGAGTTTTAGAAGCAAAGATGCCACCCACGTTTCTTAATTTTAAGGTGAAGACACCTCTAGCTCTGCTCCCACCTTTCTGCTAAAATCCTCGTGCATGTTTAGAGAAGTGCGCTATCCCCTCCTCGCACGTTTAAAGGAGATTTTTAATCTCCTTAAAAATCCAACACGGAATGAGCTTCTAATACAGTCAGAGCATAAGCTGATTAGAAGTCTCTAATTAATTTTGTGGGAAGGAAGGAAGGAAGGGAAGGAAGGAAGGAAGGGAAGGAAGGAAGAAGGGAAGAGAGTGTGGAGAAGAGAGGAAGGGGAGGGGGGAAGGAGGGAAGGAAGAAAGGGAAGGGAAGGAAGGAAGAAGAAAGGAGAGGGAAAGGAAGGGAGAGAGAGAGTGAGAGAGGAAAGGAAGGAGGGGAGGGAAGAAGGGAAGAGAGTATGGAGAAGAGCGGGTGGGGAAGGGAGGGGAGGAGAGGAGAGGAGAGGAGAAGAAAGGAAGGGAAGGAAGAAGAAAGGAAGAATGTGTAGAAGGAAGGAAGGAAGGAGGAAGGAGAGAGGAAAGGAAGGAGGGGCAGGAAGAAGGGAAGAGAGTGTGGAGAAGAGAGGAAGAGGAGCGGGGAAGGAAGGAAGGAGGGGACAGGAAAGGAGAAGGAAGGAAGGGAAGGAAGGAAGGAAGGAAGAAGAGTGTGGAGAGGAAGGAAGGGAGGAAGGGAAGAAGGAGAAATAAACAGAGAGAGACAGGAAAAAGCAGCAAGTAAACTGCAGCGAATCACTCTTTAGCTTCGGCCAACTTATTGTTAATTTCTTTACTTTTCTCCTTGTCCTCGGCCGTGGCTGTTCTGCTGGGTGTCTCTGCACTCTTCTTCTTCGATGCCCTGCTGGATGCCATCTGCTTATCTTTGGGCTTTTTCACAGATTTATGGCTTGGGGTCGTCTTTTTTGGCTTAGAAGGCTGAGGGCTGGGCTTCTCCACCTGGTCGGAACCAACGAGATCCATCAGGGTGAAGGACATACACGACAAGACACAGGGGAAGGGAGGGAAGGTGGAGGAAAAGAGAATTGAGAGAGAGAATTGCCACGTTAAGCTCCAACGAAAGTGCCCGGAGGAGAACAAGAAAACTTCAGGGGGTTATCCAGACAGCCCCATGCCCAAGAAGATGGTGAAATGCTTCGGTGCCCAAAAAGGGTGGGTTTTTTTTTTTTTTGGAGAACACAAAAACATTACCTTGCCTGCAACTCTTTAAAACAGCTGCATCCTTCCCGCCCTCCCCTCCCCAGGTTCACCCGTCTGCCTTCTTTGGCTGCACTAGAAGAAGACGCAGCTGCTTTAAAGAGTTTCAGAGAGCAGTTAACTTTGGGCTTGTAAAGTAAGTGCCTTTCTCAATTTCGATCCAGAAAAAAAAAAAAACATGAAATACTAGAAAATACGCCTAGCTCGGGTTTTACATTTTGATTTGGCTTAATTCAGTGGTGGGATTCAGCAGGTTCAGGCCCGGTTCGTGCGAACCGGCTGTTAAATTGCTGGCTGGCCCCTCCCCTCACCACCCCTTCCAGGAGTCCCCATGTGCCCCATTTTGGCTCCCAGTTAAGTGCAGAGAGATCTACTAGGCCCAAAATGGGGCACGGGGGATGCGGCATGGTCCCCCCGTGGCCAGTTTTTGCTCCCAGGAGGCTGCAGGGAGGCTTACTAGGCCCAAAATGGGGTACCAAGGGGGGAGGCAGCATGTTCCCCCCCCCCACAGCCCGTTTTTGCTCCCGGGAAGTGCAGGCCATTTTTTGGGCTGTTTTCAGGGCTGTTTTCCAGCTGTTTTCTCGCTGTTTTGGGGACTGTTTTCAGGCCATTTTCCGGCTGTTTTTTGGCCTGTTTTCAGGCCATTTTCCGGCTGTTTTTTGGCCTGTTTTCAGGCCATTTTCCAGCTGTTTTTTGGCCTGTTTTCAGGCCATTTTCCGGCTGTTTTTTGGCCTGTTTTCAGGCCATTTTCCAGCTGTTTTTTGGCCTGTTTTCAGGCCAAAAAACGGCCTGAAAGCAGGCCAAAAAACAGACATGAGCATGCGCCAACTTTGGGTTTCCAGCACTCCGGCACGCACAGATGCACGCATATTCCGATTTGGGCACTCGGTGCCGAAAAGATTCACCATCACTGTTCTAGCCCAACAGGGAAACTCTAAAGCAGAGCCTAACCCAAAACCCAAAGCCTTGGGAATAACCTTAAGAGGTCATTTAGTCCAACCTCCTGCTCAGGGCATCTTGGGCAAATGGCCAACCGGAGGATCCACACAATGGCACCTAAAATTTTTATTCCACCATCACGGACTGCCCTCTTGATTCTGTTGACTGACAACCAATGTGTTTCGGGTGCCTAGCTTCCTAGGCCTTCTTTTTGAGGGTCAAAATGAAAACCAGAGTCTGCCCCAAAAGCAAAGTTGTTATTTTTACCCTTAAAACTACCCCCCCCAAAAAAAGAAAGAAATCGGTCAGATTTGGGGGATGTTTATAACTTTGTTGAGAAATTGGGGGTTAAAAATTGGAGATGGGACATTGATCTGCAATTTCTAATTTTAAAACCACAGTAAATCCCCCAAAGTGAAGTGATGCAGACTAGGGGTGAAATCCAGCAGGTTCTGGAGAACCGGCAGCAGAAATTTTGAGTAGTTCAGGCAACCTGCAAATACCACCTCTGGCTGGCCCCCGAGTGAGGTGGGTGTTAGGAAATGGCTATTGCCTAACTGATTGGGTTGGCAATATATATAAACCATCAATGCATGTTTGCAGTCAAAATATAATGTATATCTTTAAGACTGTAATGTTGTATTGCATCATACTGTATTCTGATTGGCTACCTCTGTAGCCAATGTACTTAAGAGGAAGCTTGAATCATGGCTTATTGTTCTTAATACATTATTATTGCTACCTCTGCTCCTCTCTGCCTGTTCTCTCTGCATGATCATTGCTACTTGTTGTTTTTCTACTGTTTTACTGATTGTTTTACTGCTGTACTTGTTCTTGTTTGCAACTCTAAAAAGAACTGTTTTATTGCATATGACTACAATAACTGGTAAGAAGACTTTGTTCTTGGAATATCCCTGGATTGACAAATTAACTATCTTTATCTGTGTATGACCTGGATTGTTTATTGGATTTTGCTTTGCTTTTTCCTAAAAGTAAAAGAATATCACAACTCAGTGTGTCTGTACTGACAGTGCTTGTTCACAATCATTCTCAACTGTTTCTCATTTGCACACCCTTGCTACTCAAGGGTTACTCTGAGCATATTCCTTAATAGTGGGAATGGAGATTTTGCAGTATCCTTCCCCTGCCATGCCTACTAAGTCATACCACGCCCACCAAGCCACACCCACAGAACCGGTAATAAAAAAATATTGGATTTCACCACTGATGCAGACCAAATGGGGTTATTTTGCTACGGAACTGCAAACATGCAATCTCGGGGTGCTAGGCTATTTAAATGGGGTGCCACGGTGTGGGTGGATGTCACATGTGGTCCATGGATTGAATGCTTCCTCCTGCTTTAAAACTCACTCACTGGAACATTATTGTAGATTGGTGTTTCTCAACGTAGGCGACATCTGATTCCTTCGGGAGAAGGGCGGTATATAAATATAAATAATAATAATAATAATAATAATAATAATAATAATAATAATAATAATTTATTTTATTTTATTTATTTTATTTTTGAATCAAATATCAAACATCAAATACAAATATTAAAACACAGTTAAAAAATATATATAGATTTGGCCCCATTAATTAAAACGATAAACAAAACAAAACAATTAAAAAACCCTTAAAAAGAAATTAAGCCAGCCCGGCTTGTTGAAAAAAGAAAGTTTTAAGGGCACGGCAGAAGGCACTGAGGTCATGGATTCTCCTTATCTCTTAAATAATAATATCTCTTAAATAATAATAATTATTTAAGGTGGGTGAACTACAATTCCCAGAATTCTCCAGCAAGCATGGTTCGCTGAAGAATTCTGAGGGTTAAAGTCCACCCATCTTAAAGATGCCTACAGTAGTGGCCAAAATTGTGGAAACCTTTTCGGAAAAGTGTATTTTTGAAGTTTGATGGCTAATAACACCACTTTTTTGGGGGGGGGAGTTTCAAGATAATCGTATTCCACTGCTGGAAAGGCCTGGGAATAGCCCAGACCTTAACCCAATGGAAAATCTATGGAGCTGACTCAAGAAACTTGTTAGTCAGAAGTGACCCAGCAATAAAATCCAAGATGGATTAAATTATCTTTCCATTGATATATCATTGATCCATTGATATATCAATGATCCATTGATCCATTGATCCATTGAGGATCCAAGACCTCGGTGCCTTCCGCCGTGCCCTTAAAACTTTCTTTTTTCAGCAAGCCGGGCTGGCTTAACATATTTTTTAAAATATTTTTTAATTTTTAATTGGTTTGTTATCTTAAATTGGGGCCAAATATATATCCTTTTAATTGTTTTTAATGTTTGTATTGTATGTTTTTATCTGGCTGTACACCGCCCTGAGTCCCTCGGGAGAAAGTGCGGTATATAAATTCGAGATAAAAATAAATAAATAAATAAAAAATAAATATATAATTTTATGGTACTACTACTACTCCCAAAAAAAAAAAAGTGGTGTTATTAGCTAGTTTTAAAAAATACACTTTTCCCAAAAATTTTCCACAATTTTGGCCACTACTGTAGGTGGAAAATATAGCTGTTGTACAAAACTGTCCATTCTAAACGTGTTTTTCATCCCTATGGGAGAGTATAAAATCACACTTTAGCATACTTAACTTTAGCCCAAATGCTCAGTTGCAAAGAACAGGATTGGGTTCCCTTGCAAACGGATTTTGAACTGGATTCCCCACTAATGTTTAGCAGATTTAGATTGAGCGCAAACTGTGAAAATGGAATCTTTCAGGCACAGGGAAAAAAATCGGAAGCTGTTCCAGCATAATTATTATTTTTTTCCCCCAGTTTTAAACCAGGAAAATCTGTGTCCTATTCTTCTCCTTTCTGGAGAAAGTGCATACGGATAATTCCTTCCTTTTCCGCCCCCTCTGCAGGGTGGCGGTGAGGAGGTGAGGCAAACAATTTCTATAGATAATTTCTCCTCAGCCTGACCTGTTAAAATTCTCTCCCCTTTTCATAGAGCAGAGATTGGAGAGAAAGGGATTGGAAGAGAGTAAGCAGGCACACCACGGGGAATCCACTGAGTGGCTTGTATCGTGTGCTTGGCAGCACATTGCTTTTGATGTATATTTATTTATTTATTTCATTTTATTTCTATACCGCCCTTCTCCTGCGGGACTCAGGGCGGTGTACAGCCAAGATAAAACATTGCATATAAAATTTAAAAACAATTTAAAAAAACAATTAAATAATTTCGGCCCAAGATTTAAAAACAACCCAATTAAAATCGAATTCAATTAAAACTGAGAGGATGGGATCAAGCCAGCCCGGCTAGATGGAATAAGTGTGTTTTCATCCACATATTGTGCTTCCTCTCTTGCAATCCCTTTTTCTCCAATCTTCCGCTCTGCAATGTGGGAGAATGAGGCGGCGGGGGAAAAGCTCAGGCACAGGACAAGGTATATTAACTATTAATAATTATTTATTGGTAATCGTGTCTCAGGGATGCTGTGAAGGTCATAAATGCAGGCCTTGGTCATAAAGTTATTATTTTTTTCCCAGCACCATTTGAACAATTGCTGAACAAGGCAGTAAGTAAAGCAAAGTCTTCCTATATATTCATGTGTATTTTAGGAGAGATGAGAATGGCTGAGGGAGATAATCAGGCAGATGAAAAAAATATGCTAGATAAATAATCTCGTTCCGTTTTCCTAATCTGCAAAAAGATCACTTAGTTTTGAGTCCTTTATATTTCAGATTCCAGTTCCCCAATCTTTCAGCAGCAGCATTCACAGGCAGGGCCATGTGAACACACATCAAAAGCAGTGTGCTGGTTACGGCAGCCACAAGCACACCATGCAAACAGCCCAGCATGTTCCCATGGTAGCCTTCCTACTATCTTGTGATCCCTTTCTCTCCAATCGCTCCATTCTATGAGGAGGGGAAAGCGGGGGGAAAATCCACGTGGTGTACCTACTTACTCTCTTGCGATCCCTTTCTCTCCAATCACTCCATTCTATGAGGAGGGGAAAGCGGGGGGAAATCCACGTGGTGTACCTACTTACTCTCTTGCGATCCCTTTCTCTCCAATCACTCCATTCTATGAGGAGGGGAAAGGGGAGGGAAAATCCACATGGTGTACCTACTTACTCTCTTGTGATCCCTTTCTCTCCAATCACTCCATTCTATGAGGAGGGGAAAGCAGAGGGAAATCCACGTGGTGTACCTACTTACTCTCTTGCGATCCCTTTCTCTCCAATCACTCCATTCTATGAGGAGGGGAAAGCGGGGGGAAATCCACGTGGTGTACCTACTTACTCTCTTGCGATCCCTTTCTCTCCAATCACTCCATTCTATGACGAGGGGAAAGGGGGGGGAAATCCACATGGTGTACCTACTTACTCTCTTGCGATCCCTTTCCCTCCAATCACTCCATTCTATAAGGAGGGGAAAGGGGGGGGAATCCACGTGGTGTACATACTTACTCTCTTGCGATTCCTTTCTCTCCAATCACTCCATTCTATAAGGAGGGTAAAGGGGGGGGAATCCACGTGGTGTACCTTCTTACTCTTGTGATCCCTTTCCCTCCAATCACTCCATTCTATAAGGAGGGGAAAGGGGAGGGAAAATCCACGTGGTGTACCTACTTACTCTCTTGCGATCCCTTTCTCTCCAATCACTCCATTCTATGAGGAGGGGAAGGGGGGGAAATCCACGTGGTGTATCTACTTACTCTCTTGTGATCCCTTTCTCTCCAGTTTATAAGGAGAGGAGAGGGAAAAAAAACTACTTCGCGGTGTCACAATGCTTGCCTTGCTCCTTTCGGATGTGTGCTGTGACGCTACATGCCCAAAGGAGCAGCACCTGCACATGGGTCGGAAAACAAGCTATGATCTCCTGCGGATGGTTGAATGTCGATGATGGTTATCTGGCCCTCCCCGCCCCCATCCTTACCTTTGGAGATTCTTGCAGCGGCTCTTTATAGAGGGTGCGTATCCTTCGGCGTTCCATGTATTTGTTATCTGGTGGGCCGGGCTTTGCTCCTTCGGCAGTGAATTGGGAACTGTAGCTTGTTTGGTGAAACATTTTCTCATCTGGAGGCTCGTATTGGGACTTGGCCTTGATAGCTCTCACCGGCCTGATGTCCGTCCACGGTCGAAATTCATTTCTGGAAGGAGCAGAAAAGTAGAAAAAGAACAGGAAAATAATAACCTCCACCACAATATAAGTGTTGTGACTCCGACCCCCGAGCCTGTCCTAACAGAGGGAGAGGACTCAGAAGGTGAAGGAGAGGATTTGGCAAGGCCTCCCTCTCCAGGACCCCCCTCTCTGGCAATGTCTCAGGTTTCCTCCGAAGGCCAAGAGATATGTCAGGAGCAAGGCACTTCGGAGCAGCCGCAGATAGAGAGCGAGGGGGATGAGTTTTGGCAGGATCCCAGACAGCGTCGGAAGGATAAGCGCGCGCAGACGAGAAAGAGGCGTGGGCAGGCCAGAGATTGACCTTGTGACGGACAAATTGAAAAGCTCAGAAGTCATATCGTGTTTCTAGAACCCTGTTAGAATCTCTTTTTGGATTTCTTCAGACTGGACTTTGACAATTTTTTGCTTTGAGGAATTATATATCGGTATATCGGACTGAGGAAAAAAACCTTCCCTTAGTGAGCAAAATCTCTTGGCAGGCAGTTCATGGTTCGCTGCCAAGACTGTTATCTTAAAGGAACTCCTGACTGTTTGATTCATGTTCCCATGGTGGCGTTCTTACTCTCTTGCGATCCCTTTCTCTCCAATCACTCCATTCTATGAGGAGGGGAAAGGGGGGGAATCCACATGGTGTACCTCCTTACTCTCTTGCGATCCCTTTCTCTCCAATCACTCCATTCTATGAGGAGGATAAAGGGAGGGGGGAATCCACGTGGTGTACCTACTTACTCTCTTGTGATCCCTTTCTCTCCAATCACTCCATTTTATGAGGAGGGGAAAGGGGGGGAATCCACATGGTGGCCTTCTTACTCTCTTGCGATCCCTTTCTCTCCAATCACTCCATTCTATGAGGAGGGGAAAGGGGGGGAATCCACATGGTGTACCTACTTACTCTCTTGCGATCCCTTTCTCTCCAATCACTCCATTCTATGAGGAGGATAAAGGGAGGGGGGAATCCACGTGGTGTACCTACTTACTCTCTTGTGATCCCTTTCTCTCCAATCACTCCATTCTATGAGGAGGATAAAAGGGGGGGGGAATCCACGTGGTGTACCTACTTACTCTCTTGTGATCCCTTTCTCTCCAATCACTCCATTTTATGAGGAGGGGAAAGGGGGGGAATCCACATGGTGGCCTTCTTACTCTCTTGCGATCCCTTTCTCTCCAATCACTCCATTCTATGAGGAGGGGAAAGGGGGGGAATCCACATGGTGTACCTACTTACTCTCTTGCGATCCCTTTCTCTCCAATCACTCCATTCTATGAGGAGGATAAAGGGAGGGGGGAATCCACGTGGTGTACCTACTTACTCTCTTGCGATCCCTTTCTCTCCAATCACTCCATTCTATGAGGAGGATAAAGGGAGGGGGGAATCCACGTGGTGTACCTACTTACTCTCTTGTGATCCCTTTCTCTCCAATCACTCCATTTTATGAGGAGGGGAAAGGGGGGGAATCCACATGGTGGCCTTCTTACTCTCTTGCGATCCCTTTCTCTCCAATCACTCCATTCTATGAGGAGGGGAAAGGGGGGGAATCCACATGGTGTACCTACTTACTCTCTTGCGATCCCTTTCTCTCCAATCACTCCATTCTATGAGGAGGATAAAGGGAGGGGGGAATCCACGTGGTGTACCTACTTACTCTCTTGCGATCCCTTTCTCTCCAATCACTCCATTCTATGAGGAGGATAAAGGGAGGGGGGAATCCACGTGGTGTACCTACTTACTCTCTTGTGATCCCTTTCTCTCCAATCACTCCATTCTATGAGGAGGATAAAGGGGGGGGGGAATCCACGTGGTGTACCTACTTACTCTCTTGTGATCCCTTTCTCTCCAATCACTCCATTCTATGAGGAGGATAAAAGGGGGGGGGAAATCCACGTGGTGTACCTACTTACTCTCTTGTGATCCCTTTCTCTCCAATCACTCCATTCTATGAGGAGGGGAAAGGGGGGGGAACCCCACATGGTGTAAGGTCTCCTGTTTGAGCAGGGAGTTGGACTAGAAGACCTCCAAGGTCCCTTCAAGCCCTAGGATTCTATGATGCAACCTGGAACTAAGGAGAAATTTCTTGACAGTTAGAACAATTAATCGGTGGAACAACTTGCCACCAGAAGTTGTGGGTGCTCCATCACTGGAGATTTTTAAGAAGAGACTGGACAGCCACTTGTCTGAAATGGCATAGGGTTTACTCCTGGAGTAGGGGGTTGGACTAGAAGACCTCCAAGGTCCCTTTTCCAACTACGTTATTCTGTTATTCTATTCTCCAAAGCACCTGAAGGCAGGACAAGAAGCAATGGATGGAAACTCATCAAGGATAGAAGCAACTGAGAACTAAGGAGAAATTTCCTATCAGTTAGAACAATTAACCAGTGGAACAGCTTGCCACCAGAAGTTGGTGGTGCTCCAAGAGATTGGAGAAAAGAAGAAGAAGATGAAGATGAAGATGATGAAGAAGAAGAAGAAGAAGAAGAAGGAGAAGGAGAAGGAGAAGGAGAAGGAGAAGGAGAAGGAGAAGGAGAAGGAGAAGGAGAAGGAGAAGGAGAAGGAGAAGGAGAAGGAGAAGAAGAAGAAGAAGAAGAAGAAGAAGAAGAAGAAGAAGAAGAAGAAGAAGAAGAAGAAGAAGAAGAAGAAGAAGAGATTGGATAGCCATTTCTCCAATACGGTATAGCATTTCCTGCCTGAGCACGGAGTTGGACTAGAAGACTGCCAATATAAGTCCTTTCAGCCTTATATTTATATTATTCTAGGAGATAGGCAGCAGATAAATGTAATAAATGATTTTAAAAATTTCAACGGTATAGGGTTTCCTGCCTGAGCAGGGGGTTGGACTAGAAGACCTCTAAGTTCCCTTCCAACTGTGCTATTCTGTTAAAAATATGCCTATTCATCCACTGGGAGACTGGGCTCCTCTGTCTTCACATGCGTAAGTAATCCGAGCATGCCTGTTCAATGAGAGAAGAGCTTGAACCAATTCAGAAATACAGAAGACCTTCTCGGAGGGATAATTTGCTATGTCTCTGAACTGGAAAAAATGAATGGTTTAATTATGCTGGGCTTTCCGTGCCCTTCTGATTGGAACGCATCTTGCAGAAAAGCAAAAAATAAAAATAGATGAACAGAGTGGGAAGGGACCTTGTGGGTCATCTAGTCCAACCCTCTGCCCAAGCAGGAGACTCTGCATCATTTCTGACAGATGGCAGTCCAGTCTCTTCTTGAAAGCTTCCAGTGATGAAGTTCCCACAACTTCTGAAGGCAACTTCTGTTCTGTTGGTTGATTGTTCTCACTGTCAGAAAATTCCTCCTTATTTCCAGGTTGACGCTCAACCTCGAACTCTCCTCTATCGTCCCGTCCAGTTTCAAACATTGCTCTTTAAAGGAGGCTACTTTGAACCTGGAACCAGTTCAAAGATCAGAGACAAGGGTGAGCTGCAGATTAGAAACTAAGCCGAGTACTTTCAGCTAGGAGAAAAACAGGAGTTGTCCCGTTAGAAGGAGAGATAATAAAAGAAAAATTTTAGAATGTTCAGAAATGAACAGGTTAACATTAAGAATAAAAGATAAAGTGGAATCGGTATACTTCAAGACATGGGGACGTTTTTATGATTGGTTAGAAAAGGAATATGAATAAAAATAAATGAAAGAGAAGACAAAACAGAAAGAGAAATCCAGATGATACCCGAGTAAATGAAAAAGGGGGAAGGAAGGGGAAAATGAAAAAAGAGGTACTATATAAATGTACGTTAAGGAGGATATATGTGTAACCAGCAAAATAGAAAAGAAATTTAAAGGAAAACGTGGTGTAAATATAAGATCTGGGTTGGTCGAATACCATCTTGATAAAATATTGATATCAACTTGCAAAGCTTTCAAGTTGCCATGAGCAGGAGGGAGGGAGAACTGATAAGAGCTGATTGATTTCCCTAACTGAAGTGCATTCCATACATTCTTCCTGACCGCAATCAGTAGGAGGGTGTTGGATTTCACAGCCAGCCAAAGTGGTTAATTGGAGAATGTGATTTATGACATGGCCAGAGAGGAGGGGAGAGACAGGGTCATAGGGGAAGGTAAATCTACGTGGGATTAGTTCTAACTGCATCCGAATATTGCCGAAATGGTGCTCCTAATAATGACTGTATTTCTTTTGAAGTTCGGCTCGTGGCTCATGAATTAATTAGGGCATCTTTCAGAAACTTCACAATTGAATTGAAATGGACACAACAACGGAGAGGGAAGGAAGAGAGGAGTAGAGGGACAGGTAGGAAGGAGAGAGGAGAAGGGAGGAAAAGAGAGAGAGAGAAGAAAGGGAAAAGGAGAGGAAGAAAGGGAGGGGAAATAAGAATAGGAGAGAGGGTTAGAAAGAGAGGAAGAGGGGAGGAGTGGGGGAAAGGAAGGGGAAGGAGAGGAGGGGAAGGAGAGGAGGAAAGTAGAAAAGAATAGAAGAAGGGAGGGAAGGGTAAGAGGAGAGAAAGAGAGGAATGGTTGTTGTGGAAGAAGGGAGATATGGAATGGTAGAAGAGCAACTCCGAATATATTTTAAAATTTTAGGATGAAGAATGAACCAATATGGAAACCAAAAGATAATATGTGTGATCAGAATGGTTAAAGAGATTGTACATTTATATATGTTATATATGTATTTTTAATATTCAAAGTTTAAATTTGTTTTAAATTGATTGGGTTTTAAATTTGTCTGGGCCAAACTATTTAATTTGATTTAATCTCTGCTTTTTAAATTTTGTATGTATGCATTTTATTGTTGGCTGTTCACCGTCCTGAGTCCTTCGGGAGTAGGGTGGCATATAAATCAAATAAAAGTAAAGTAAAGTTTTATGAGAAATTAAAATAAAAAACTTTTCTAAAAGAAAAGAAAAACAGGAGTTGTGAAAGAACGGGATGTTCCTACAAATATAACTTTCACAATTCTGAGTCTATGTAAGACGCAGAATTACGGATTGATGGGATGGATTCCCCTTTTACTCCAGAATTCCAGGAGTGGAAAGGGAGCAAGGACAGAGCAGAATTTCACACAAAGAGAGAATGCTCAAACTCTTGCGTGGCTCCTGGTTATCTAACCACAATTTTTGTTTTTCAAGAAGCAAAAAAAATAAAACATAAAAATAAAAATCCAACTTCTGCTGTTTTCACCGTGTTTCTCAATTTTTCAGAGGTGTGGACTTCGATTCCCAGAAATTCCCCCAGCCAGTTGTAGAACCAAGTGATCCGAATGAAATATTCCATGCAGTTATTTGGTTTCCCCAGATTTCTGATGATATATTTTTGATCGAGATACATGGGATGATTCTGCAAATCTAAGCAGGGGGGGTCAAATGTTTTTAATTTGGTCGGGAGGCCACTAGGAGATCTCCCAGCTGTAGCTTTGGTAGGGGAGATGTCTGCTTTGGAAAACGGGTCTGTTTTGCTGAGAATGATTAAATGTGAGAATCGCTTGGAACACAGTCCTTGACTTACGACAACCACTGAGCCCAAAATGTCTGTTGCTAAGCGAGATATTGGTGAGTTTTGCCCCGTTTTACAACTGCTCTTGCCACAGTTGTTAAATGAAATCACTGCAGTTGTTAAATGAGTCACACGGGTGTGTGCCCAAACCCATAATTTAATGCACTCCGCCCCCCCGCATGACCCCCGACCCCTGCGCTCCCCCCACTTTTGGCACGTGATGGCCCGGTGGGCCCGGTAGGCCCGTTTTTTACCCTCCCCAGGCTCCAGAGCCTTTCTAAGAGCCTGGGGAGGACGAAAATGGCCTTCCACACACCCCCGGAGATCCTCCGGAGGCCGGAAACGGCCCATTTCCTGACTTCCAGTGGACCCGGAAGGCCCAAAAACCAGCTGGCCGACGCACTCATATGTGCCGGAGCTGAACTAGGGCAATGCTCGCGTGCCCACCAATATGGCTGCCATCAGTTCGCCATCACGACCCTATATCATTCCAGTCAAATGGCTGTCCAATCTCTTCTTAAAAAAACTCCAGGGATGGAGCACCCCCAACTTCTGGTGGCAAGCTGTTCCGCTGATTAATTGTTCCCCCTGTCAGGAAGCTTCTCCTTAATTCCAGGTTGACTTCTCCGGGGATCTTTTACCATAGCCCTAGATATTTTACTGCCTCAAATCAAATCAAATGTATTAGTCAAAGACCAGAGACCAAAACAAATCAAAAGCCTCAAGGAATATCCGGTTAAAAATTCAGGAATAAAATAATACATAACAGATAAAAAAAATCTATTATAAAATCACAATTTGATTTGATGCTACCCCAAATAAGATCTTAGCAGATACACCAAGTTGACTCAATTTATTATTTACTGTTTATATATATATATATATATATATGTATGTATGTATGTATGTATGTATGTATGTATGTATGTATATGTATATGTATATGTATATGTATATGTATATGTATATGTATATGTATATGTATATGTATATGTATATGAAATCTTAATCTGTTCACCGCCCTGAGTCCTTCGGGAGAAGGGCGGTATAGAAATTCAATAAATAAATAAATAAATAAATAAATAAATAAATAAATAAATAAATAAATAAATAAATAAATAAATAAATAAATGAGACAGCTAACTTGCAATCACACAAACCTAGAAAATCTTCTAAATTCAGTGGGGGGTTTTTTTTGGCTTCCCCAACCAGGGGAAAAAAAGAGCCCTGTGACTTAAATCTTGAAAATTTCTCCCACTTTAGAAGCACCCTTTGAATTTTAATCTTGGGTTTTACATCTGACCGAGTCGCCTCCATTAATTCTCCTCCTCCCATTTACCAACATCATTTTTTGCAGCTCCATTGCATCAGGCGACAACTCCCCTGTGTTTTGCATTGTTCGACGCAAAAGCTTCAAACATTGTTTTTCCTTCTCGCCCCACCCAGACGGGCTCCGGTTTCTAGCATGAACATGTCTCTCTTTATGAATTCTTCTACAGGTGGCCCTCGACGTACGACCATCACTGAGTTTGGGATTGTGGTCCTTAAGTGAGTCACATGACCTCCGCCTGATTTGATCACCTTTTTTTGCCGAGGTCGTTAAGCGAATGCCACAGTCATTAAGCAAATAGGGTGGCCCTTAAATGAATCCATTTTCCCAACAGGGGAAATGTTTTGGTTTTGTTTATTCATTTATTTATTTATGCTATCCAGCAGGTGTTTTGTTTTATTTTATATTTATTCTTATATCCAGCAGGTGTATTTATTTGTTTGTTTGTTTCTTATACCCAGCAGATAAATAAATAAATAAAAAAATAAAAAACCACCAACAATTAGCTTAATTTTTACCCGTGCACCCTGGAGTGGGCGGGGTCTTCATTACGGCTTATTTTAGGGGTAGGGTTTATATTGGGCACACATGTAAAAATCAAGCTAGGACTTACTTTAAGGGTAGGTCGTATTTTCTGGGAGACACGGTAGCTATGTTATTCAACATAGTGGGAACTTTTAAACCCGCTAGTCAACCGTGGGAACTTTTAAAAGATGTGGACTTCAATTCCCAGAATTCCCCAGCCCATGCATTGGCTGGGGAATTCTGGGAGTTGAAGTCCCCAGGTCTTCAAAGTTGAGAAATACAGCCAGAGTTAAATTGGGAAGGGCGATTCCACTAAATCACAAAGGACAAATTCAACTGACCCCAAGTGTAAGGAGAAGCCCACCCAGTTTAAGCGGGACTTCTTGCCACTTAACATAAAATCCCGTAATGCTTCTTCATTCCGGTTACATAGAAGAATGTCGACTTTTGGAGTTGTTCTCTTTCCCTCTCCTTTTCGGAGGGGCGTCAAAGTCATTTCTGAATCAAAACGTCTGGCCCTGTTTGAAGGGGCTACAGATATATACCAGGATTGCTGGATTTCACATGACCCATATCTGGTTACAGAGTCTATTTATCTATCTATCTATCTATCTATCTATCTATCTATCTATCTATCTATCTATCCATCCACTTATCATCTATCTATCCATCCATCCATCATCCATCCATCTTCTACCTATCATCCATCTAATTATCTATCTATCTATCTATCTATCTATCTATCTATCTATCTATCTATCTATCATCTACCTACCTACCCATCCACCTATCATCTATCTATCCATCCATCATCCATCCATCTTCTACCAATCATCCATCCATCCATCATCTATCTATCTTCTACCTATCATCCATCTATCTAATTATCTATCTATCTATCTATCTATCTATCTATCTATCTATCTATCATCTATCTACCTACCTACCCATCCACCTATCATCTATCCATCCATCCATCCATCCATCATCTATCCATCCATCCATCCATCTTCTACCTATCATCTGTCTATCTATCTATCCATCTATCTATCTTTCTTCTATCATCCATCCATCCATTCATCCATCTACTCATCTATTTATCATCTATCTATCCCTATCTATCCATCCATCCATCCATCCATCATCTATCTACCTTTCTACCTTTCTACCTATCCACCTATCATCTATCTATCCATCCATCCATTTATCTTCTACCTATCATCCATCCATCTATCTTTCATCTATCTATCTTCTACCTATCATCCATCCATCCATCCATCCATCCATCCATCCATCCATCCATCCAACATCTACCTACCTACCTATCATCCATCTATTTCTGTCTATATATCTGTCTCTTTCTATCATCACTTATCATCTCTGTCTGTCTTTCCCTACCTTCTTATCTACCTATCTATTCTAATTTGTATCTAATTTTTCTAACTTTTACAAATAACTCTAGGAGGCAAACCTATCCAATCAAATCCTCTCCTCCTATTTTCCCCACAACAACAAACCTGTGAGGTGGACTCGTCTGAGAGAGAGGGACTGGCCCGAAGACCCCCAGCAAAGGGCCATTTTCCTCCCTTTGCAAATTTTATCCAAACCGTCTCCATTTAGATTTCTGGATGCCAATTTCCAGTCGCCCGAGACACAAGTGGCCTTGTGTTCCAAGCCCAGGATTTCCTGCCCTGAAGTCCGACAGCAAAAATAAAATTCTCAAGTAAACTTTTTAACTTCACTCCTGGTTATCAAGCAGCTTTGCGAAGGCCTTGCAACTAGCAGGTTCCTCCAGGTGGTATAGGAAATAATTCTGAAATTACAGCCAGAACGCAATCGCACCTCCTGAATGGATCTCCTTAAACAACTATAGCCAAGTCATCCACTTAATCTGCAGAGCTATCTCCATGGAAATACATATATTGCATGACGGAATTCCACGGCAACCTAATCCTCACCTTTTCCTAAAAAGCAGCATCCAGACATCTCGGGGTTGTTGAAGTTGAGAAACACTGGATTGAATTACTGGTTTTAGGCAGGGCTGGGCTGCTGAGGGTTCGGGAGAACCTCTAGCTAAGATTCTGTGCAGTTCGGAGGAACCCCCAATTCCCACTCCTGGCTGGCCCCGCCCATCCCGCCCCGCCCACCCCAGGAGTCCCCATGCGGCCCGTTTTGGATGCAGCTAAGTGCAGGGCGGGCATGGAGGCTTGGGAAGGGTGAAAAACAGACCTACTGGAAGTTCAGGAAGGCCGGAAACAGGCTCATTTCCTGCCTCCAGAGGGCCTCCGGAGCCTGGGGAGTTGTTTTCACCCTCCTGGAAGCTTGAGAAAAGCCTCCGGAGCCTGGGGAGGGCAAAAATGCCCCTCCCCCGGCCATGGTGCAGGAGGCCGGCTAGGTCACACCCACCATGGCCACGCCCACCCAGCAACTAGGCATTTGCTAAAATTTTTGATGCCCACCCCTGGTTTTAGGCATTCTAAATTAACATTCATTCTCACAACAGGTTCCATAACCATCGATTTACACGACTGAAGCTAGTGAAAGAACTTAGAAAGCCCCCATCGGAAATTCGGTTGGTTTAATTCTTGTTTATATTGTACTTCACCTGGGGTCTAAGTGGGCTGGGTCGTATAATGGGATTCTAAAACCAACCCCCCCCCCCCAAAAAAATAAAAATAAAGATTGTGGGTTTAATTAGGCAAGGAGTGGCTTAAGTTGACTTGGTACACTTAACAATTACCGCTTCTCTCCTAAACCAGCCGTCATAATTTTTGTTTTTATTGTGAATGGAACTCAGTAGCAGGATTAAAAGGTGTGAAGAATCTGGGATGAACATATTAACAATTTGAAAAATTTCATATTCAGCGCTGCAAAAAAAGGCGAAGATTTCTAACGGCTGAATTTGGAAAACCCAACCACATTTTTATGGAAATTTTGCTCGCGACGGTCATCGTACATGGGTATAGGCATATTTATTTATGTGTTTGTTTATTTATATTTTTGTCATGTTTACATAGCGTATATTGGTGGGGTTAATCCTTTGGGAGCTGTATGCAGCGAAATTTCATTTTAATGAACATTTAAAGTGACAATAGAGTTATTCTAAGTCTAGTGTCAACTTGCAAAGCTTTCAAGTTGCCATGAGCAGGAGGGAGGGAGAACTGATAGAGATGATTGATTTCCCTAACTTAAGTGCATTCCATACATTCTTCCGGACCACAATCAGAAGGAGGGTGTTGGATTTCACAGCCAGCCAAAGTGGTTAATTGGAGAATGTGATTTATGACACGGCCAGAGAGGAGGGGAGAGACAGGGTCATAGGGGAAGGTAAATCTACGTGGGATTAGTTCTAACTGCATCCGAATATTGCCGAAATGGTGCTCCTAATAAACGACTGTATTTCTTTTGAAGTTCGGCTCATGGCTCATGAATTAATTAGGACATCTTTCGGAAACTTCACATCTAGGTCTAGTGAAAAATCTTTTTCAACAGGTCAACTTAAAAAAGTTTTTCAAGTCACTCCGACTTGTTTAAAATTGGAAAAATTGCTGTGTGGGGGGGGGGAGGGGGGTTTGGGAGTCACATTTGAAATTGTCTTCCTTGCTTGCTGAATATGATTCAAATCAAATCAGCAGCCAGCGTAAAAAAAAAAAATAATGGAAAGGGATGCACGTTTTAATATCTGTTAAGAAATCTTGCAATTCTGCAAAAGCACAGAAGGTTGCTGGATTACAGCAGTCAAAAAAACATTCCAATCTCCTTTTTCAATATATATACCTGTTTCCCCGCCCATAAAGTCATCCCAGGTAAACTAAATTCACACCAAATATCTTAACAGGTTTCCATGCTGGGTTCTTCAGGAAATCCACACTTCTTCAGCCCAAGTAGCTAAACCACTGTGGCCTCATGAGAATTTGAAGGCGAGTTGACACCTGCCTATCACCCCTGGACAATTAAACTTAAGGTTCAAGTAGTCCTCGACTTATGACCAAAATGGAGCCCTGTCCGTTTCTGTCGCTAAGCGAAACGTTTGTTAAATGAGTCCGGCCCCCACTGTACCATCTTTCTCGCCGCCGTTGCTAAGTTGAATCGCTGGCAGTTGTGGAGTGAGCCAACTCGGTTGTTAAGTGAATCTGGCTTCCTCACAGGACTATGGCTTTGTCAGACGGTCGCTAAAGGGGATCGCGTGACACACACACACACACACACGGGGGACACTGCCGCCATCGTGAATACGAGTCAGTTGGCCAAGCGTCTGAATTTTAATCACGTGACCATGGGGACGGTCACAAAGTGTGACCATAACTATATTTTCAGTGCCGTTGTAACTTTAAATGGTCAGTAAACAAAATGGTTTCTATGGAGATTCTCTATCATCGGTGCTTTTTTTTTCCAAGAGGCGACTGGATTTTCTGGGTTTTTTTTCTTTTGAAGAGGTTTCGCTTCTCATCCCAGAAGCTTCTTCAGCTCTGACTGGATGGTGGGGAATGGAAGGATTGATACTCCTTGCAGACAGCTGGTCATTTGCTTTCATTGAGCGTCGTTGAGGCCACTTGGAGCTCCACAACACAGCTCCTTTCAGCACTCCCAAGGCCTCACACCCATTTACACCACTCAGGTGACCCTGAGGTAAACCTCCAAGTGGCCTCAACGACCCTCTAAAACAGTGTTTCTCAACCTTGGTAGCTTGAAGATGGGTGGACTTCAACTCCCAGAATCCCCCAGCCAGCAGCAACTCCCAGAATCCCCCAGCCACCCATCTTCAAGCTTCCAAGGTTGAGAAACACTGCTCTAAAAGGATGCAAACGACCAGCTGTCTGCAAGGAGTATCAACCCTTCCATCCTTGACCATCCAGTCAGAGCTGAAGAAGCTTCTCGGGTGAGAAGTGAAACGTCTTCAAAAAAAATTTGTTAGGTGTGTTGGACCTGGTCTTTGAGTGTTAAGTGAATTTCGTTGTATACTGTATATACACGTACAATGACAATAAAGTTATTATTATTATTATTTAAGAGCCTTGATAGTACAGGGGTTTAGTGCACCCTGTTATTAACACAGCTGCCTGCAATTTCTGCTGGTTCGAATCTCCAAGGCTCAAGGTTGACTCAGCCTTCCATCCTTTCTAAGGTAGGTGAAATGAGGACCCAGTTTATGGGGGCAATTAGCTGACTTTGTATAAAATATACAAAAGTATGAAGGCTATTGCTTAACGCATTGTAAGCCGCCCTGAGTCTCCGGAGAAGGGTGGCATATAAATCAAATTAAAAAAAAAAAAAAAAAAAAAGCCCAAAGTCCAATTGCCTCTTGGAAAAAAAAACACCTTTGTGGTTGTAAGTCCAGGACCACCTACCTACATGTATGTATGTATGTATGTATGTATGTATGTATGTATGTATATATATATATATATATATATATATATATATATATATGTGTGGGTCTTTGGTTATTCGGGTTTTTTCCCATGTAAAATTGGAGGTGTCTTCTTCACACACATTGCTCCTAGAAGCACGAAGCCGAGAACACCAGCCTGAAGATGACAAATGAGACTTCGTCGAAACGTTGCCAAGACACCTCCAATTTTACGCGGGAGAAAACCCGAATAACCAAAAACCTACATACAAACACCCGCGAAAACCTCAGAAAACAAATATATATATATATATATAATTTGATTTATATGCCGCCCTTCTCCGGAGACTCAGGGTGGCTTACAATGCGTTAAGCAATAGCCTTCATCCTTTTGTATATTTATACAAAGTCAGCTTATTGCCCCCCACAAACTGGGTCCTCATTTCACCTACCTTAGAAAGGATGGAAGGCTGAGTCAACCTTGAGCCTGGCGAGATTCGTACTTACAGTAATAGCAGACAGCTGGTGTTAATCACAATGCTTTTAGTCTGCTGAGCTACCAGGCCCGTTTATGGGGTCTCAGGTCCCAGATCTGTAAACAGAGATGGTTTTCTTCCATAGGGGGGGGAAACCCAAGCCATCCCTTGACCTCCCGCCATGCAATTTTGGAGGCCTCACCTGTAACAGGAGGTAGACACCCTGGCCGTAACTTCCTCCTTGATCTGCCGGTTGAGGGCATCGACCACCGCTCGTCCTTTCCCGCCTTCCTGGGTCCCCGAAGGTCCCGGCTGCTGGTGGGGAGGCCGAGCTTGGTCTTCAGGTTGTTGGGCTTTCTTTTTGGTCTTGGTTGCCCTTTCTTCTGGGGCGGGCTTGGCCGCCACGGCCTCCTCCTTCTTTTGCTCTGACCGGTCATAACCTATCTGAGATTTACTTCGTCTCTCCCAGCTGCTGGACCTTGGTTCCTTGGTTCCTTTGTCCAGCTCTACGGCTGGGATGGCCATCTGTTTGGGGATCCACGGGTGGTCTCCACGCTTGGGGATGGGCCAAGGACGGAAGTCCTTCTGGTACTGGCTCTGGTTTGCAAAGGGCTGGTCCGAAGGCTGGAACTCGTTTTTGGGCTTGCAGCTCGGCTCCGGCCCCTGGACTTTCCACGCTTTGAAATCTTCTCGCATCACCGAGTCCGCCATGGGTGTTTCTTTGGGCGCGCGAGAAGAAGGACCCGGCGGGGCAGCCGGCCCATGGTCCACAGCCGAGGCGGGCCTGGCGTGGGCATGGTAGTCGCTGCTGAGGCCAGCCGGCTGGATGTCGATAGCCGAGGGCAAGGGGCGCGCTGGCTGCTGCTGCTGCTGCTGGAAAACCACCTGAGTGGCGGGCAGCTCGGTGGCTTCGGAGTACTTGGTGAAGACCAAAGGCACGGCGATGTCGGCTTTGTCCAGCTGGTTCCAGAAACGGGCAATGCAACACGCCCGGCTGATGCACGGCCACGCCATCTCGGCCGTGGGGTCCTGCCCTCGCTCCCCCGCCACGGTCCAAGCCTTCGCTCCCCCACCCCTCTTCTAAAGACAGACAATGAATGAAGACCCCCTCCCCGTCCCCCCCTGCTCTCCAAAGACCCCCACCAACCCCCCCACTCCAGACTCCAAAGACCCCTAAACCGGGCAAGCCCAAACCCCCTCCTCTTTTCTTTCTTTCTTTCGTTCGTTCGTTCTTTCTTTCGTTCTTTCTTTCTTTCTTTCGTTCTTTCTTTCTTTCCCAAGATCCAACGCCCCCCCCCTCCCCAAATCAAGCCTTGGGAAGATGCTGCAGAAAGGCAAAAAAAGCCAACCCCCCCCAAAAAAGGACCCCCTCCTCAAATTAATGGGGATGCTAACCCTCCATCAGGGATAAGGGAGGGAAGGAGGGAGGGAGGGAGGGGCAGGCAAGCAAGTCAGAGACCCCCTCCCCTCTCGAAACCCTGCAAGGGAGAGAGAAGCAAGGCAAAGGGGGAGAGCTCGAGGCCTCTCTAGGTAGCCCACCCACCCAAATCTACCAAGCGCAGCCCCAGCGAGTCCTAAGCCAGTCTGGGCGGCGGCGGGAGGGGGGGGGCTGCGGCAGTGAAAGCGGCCCCACCCAGCCAGGATGCTGAAGGGGAGGGGGGAGCGCCGCCAGTGCGCAGGCGCAAGAGGGGAGGAGGTGAATTTGCAACCCTTTTTTAACCCTTTCCTTGCCCGGCCGGCTGGAAGGATGCTCTCCGCGCCGGCTGAGGATGCTGAGCCCGGGTAGTTCCCGGCTGGGGGGACGGGACTTTTTGCAAGGCGGCGATTCCTTAGTGTGGGGAGCGGCTCTGCTGAGGGTCAAGCCGAGACCGGCTCCTTTCTCACCCCCCCCCCACCCGCGGTCCCCGGGGAAGGAAAAAAAAAAAAAAAAAAGGAGGGGTGGGTCGGTCCACTCAGAAAGATGGGGGGGGGTGATGCTGCAGATCGGATCGTACCATTCCAGTTGGCGGGGTTGGGTGGGGAAGGAAGGAAGGCTGGCCGCGGACCGTGACACTTTGCATCTGCACTTGGGGGGGGGGGGCATAGAGAAAGAGAGAGAGATGGGGTGTACCATTTTGGATGGCTGGGGGGGGGTGGGAGGGAGGAAGGAAGGGCTCTGCCTTCTCGCTCAAGGCGCTAGTCCCTCTTGCGCTACAGGGTTAAGGATGGTTTAAAAAAAAAAGAGAGACCAAGGGATGTTCGATATGGGGGTGTGATTGTGAGATTGTGTGTGTGTAGCCCTCGGTCAATCCAGTTGGGCATAATTTTGCTGCTCTTCCTAGCTGATTCTGCAGCCTCACTGTTGCCGAGTCACGACTGCATGCAACTTCCATCCAATCGCAGCCAGGATCACAACATTTCTATTATTTGGGGGTTTTTTTCCCCCTGACTTTAGGTAATGGGACAGGACAAAGGAAAAAAAAGGGGAGGAAAGAAAAAGAAAAGACAATGTGAAATCTATCTGTCGCTCTTGTCACTCTCTATCATCTATCCATATCTTTCTACTTGTTCCCATTTATCATCTATCATCCATCCATCCATCCCTCTATCATCTTTCTACTAGTATATAGCTATTCATATCTTTCTACTTATTCCTATCTATCTATCCATCCATTCATCCGTCATCTATCTATCATCCATCCATCTCTTGTCTATCTATCCATCATCCATCCATCCAGCTACATTTATTTATCATCTATCATCCATCCATCCATCCCTTTATCATCTTTCTACTAGTATATAGCTATTCATATTTTTCTACTTATTCCTATCTATCTATCCATCCATCCATTTATCATCTATCATCCATCCATCCGTCTATATCTTTTTATCATCATCCATCCATCTTCTGTCTATAATCTATCATCCATCTATCTATATCTGTTTATCATCTATCATCCATCCATCCCTTTATCATCTTTCTACTAGTATATATCTATTCATATCTTTCTACTTATTTCTATCTATCCATGTTTATCATCTATCTATCATCCATCCATCCATCCATCTATATCTGTTTATCATCTACCTACCTACCTATCATCCATCCATGTTTATCATCTATCATCCATCCATCCATCTCTTGTCTATATCTATCTACCTATTATCCATCCATCCATCTAGCTATCTATTGTCTAGATCTATCATCCATCCATCCATCCATTTATCTATCTATCTTCTGTCTATATCTATTTATCATCCACCCATCCGTCATCCACCCATCTATCCATCCATGTATCTATCATCCACCCATCTATATCTATCATCTGTCTTTCTACTTGTATATATCTATTCATATCTATTTGTCGATCCATATCTGTTTTTCTGTCTATCTACCTCTCTATCATAGATCTATATGTCTATGGAGTTGTATGCAAAAGTTTCAGAAAACGATGCTCCTGTTTTTGTTATAATTGTCCATGCCAGGCTGGCTGGGGAATTCTGGGAGTTGAAGTCCAGCCAAGTCCACCTTGGCACCTTCTCCAAGGTGGAGAAAACTGCGCTAATATCTCCCTTACTTAGGACATCTTTAGACTTCTGTTTTTTTCCCCACCTTGTTGTTGATGGATAAACTTTATAGTAAATTTATCTCCATGACATGAATCCAGAATCAAACTAAGCCATGTTTTGTGAACTAAACCAGCATGCCTTGGATTTGCCCCATGCAATACATAACCTCTGATCCAGAAGCCAAAACGCCAGTTTTCACACAATACGCCCCTTTAAACCTCACAAACGACCTTGTGGCTCTGGGTGAAGGAAGGTTTTTTTTTCCAGCTTCTTTCATGCACAAAATGTAGGCTTCTCGTAGTTGCAATTCTCCGACCTCCTCCCTGCTCCCAGCTATATTCGCACAACAAACGTAACCCATTCACACGACAGACCAAATTTGATGGAGACGGGTGGTTGAAAAATATGAAATATAAATGAACAAACTTGCGTTATTATTATTTTTTAAATTTGGATTTATTTTTGCTTTGTTTCCCAGCGAGGGCTTGGTGTGAATGCAGCCTCTTTCCTTCACTGTGATCAAAGAAGCAATGCATGAACTCACAATCAGGTTAACCATGCTATGTCAGGATTCTAACCCACATTCTGCATTTAGAAGGGCATTAAAATTTCATGCAAGAAGTTGGTTGCGGCAGCCACATTAATTTTTCTACTATCCTCTCTTTTGGCCAATTTCAGAGCCGAGGGACTGATATTTTTTTCCCCAAGTTTACTGCACATTCACACCATTGTCAGTTCCGTGGAATTAAACCTTCCGTTTTCAAGCAGAATCTTTACATTTTCCGCAGTTCCCTTCGCTGTCGTGTACATTATTTTTCTGAATAATGCTGGACAGCACCTCCGATACCACTCCATGTTTCTGTTCAGTACTAGAAAACTTTGGACAGATCCCCCCCAGTAACAGATGTAGTTTAAATAAACAATAGAGCTTGAGACTTTACAGTTGAATCAATTTGTTGCTTTCTGGCTGTCTTCGTATTCTACAGTCTTCAAAATTTCTTAGTGGTCTCCCTTCCAATTAGTTTTGTACGCTAAGCAGGTCAACCAGGGACTGACGTTCTTCTTGTAAACTGGCGTTTCTCAACCTCGACCGCTTTTAAGCTGTGTGGACCTCAGCTCCCAGAATTCCCCAGCCAACATGCTGGCGTGGGAATTCTGGGAGTTGAAGTCCATCCGTGCTGGCTGAGGAATTGTGGAAGTTGTAGTTCACACATATGAAAGTTGCCAAGGTTGAGAATATTTATTCACTTATTTATTTATTCATTCATGTATTTATTTATTGAATTAAGATGCCTTAAATACTGCTCTAAACCACTCTCAAATACAAATGCAAAAGAGCAAGAGTTTGTTTTGTGCTTTTAATAGGCTGTACACCGCCCTGAGTCCTTCGGGAGAAGGGCGGTATAGAAATAAAATTATTCTTATTATTCTTATTCAATAAGGAGAAAAGGAATGAATTAATCCATGCTGCCGACATATTCATTTAGAAACCTGACAGGGAGATTATCTTCTTTGATATACGGGTGTTATTTAAAATAACTACCGTTATATTTGTGTGTGTGTGTATGTGTGTGTGTGTGTAGATAGATTAGATAGATAGATAGATAAGATAGATGGATATTATATATATATATTTCTTTTTTCATAGGCTTTTATGTGCATATTCTCTCTAGCCAGGTTTTACCTATGTAAACTTAGTTGTTGTAAGAACAACTAAGTTTACAGAGGTAAAACCTGGCTAGAGAGAATATGCATATATATAGATAGATAGATAGATAGATAGATAGATAGATAGATAGAGAGATAGAGAGAGATAGAGAGAGAGAGAGAGAGGATTTTGAGCTGGGATTTTAGCCAGGATTTTAAGATTTTAAGCATTTTAACAAACAGACTTTTAATGATGCAGGAAAACACCTGAGATTTTAACTTTTTACATATATATATAATACATAGATAGTGACATAGACAGACAGACAGACAGACAGATAGATTGATTAGATAGACATAGATAGGTAGATAGATAGATAGACAAGACAGACAGATAGACAGAGACATAGATAGACAGATAGATTAGATAGAGACATATTGATAGATGAGAGAGATTAGATAGAGAGATAGATAGAGACATAGATAAATAGATTAGATAGAGACATAGATAGAGGATAGATTAGATAAAGATAGAGAGAAAGAGATAGATAGATATAGATTAGATAGAGACGTAGGTAGGTAGGTAGGTAGATAGATACATAGACAGATTAGATAGATAGATAGATAGATAGATAGATAGATAGATAGATAGATAGATAGATAGATAGATAGATAGATAAGAGAGAGAGAGAGAGAGACAGACAGACAGACAGACAGACAGAGACATAGACAGATTGGAGAGAGAGAGAGAGAGAGAGGGAGGGAGAGAGAGAGAGAGAGAGAGAGAGAGAGAGAGAGATTAGATAGATAGACATAAGTAGGTAGGTAGATAGACCTAAACAGATAGAGACATAGATAGGCAAGACAGATAGACAGACAGACAGACAGTCATAGAGACAGAGAGATAGATATAATAGAGATAGATAGATAGATAGATAGATAGATAGATAGATAGATAGATATAGACATATATAAATCCGTCTATATTATTATATTATATATAAAAATAAAATACTTTAAAACAAAGTTTCCAACTTTAAGAGCTGATGGCTTGTGTCTAGAGCTGCGAAAACCTCTATTCCTGAATGTGGAAACGTATGTAGCCATATTAAAAATTTATGTTTCTTTCTTTCTCTGGGTAGACAAAGAGACACACTGAGAATATGCTACTCTCTTAACAAAGGAGAAGCTATTATAAATGACAGGGAGGGATGCAATCCTGCAACACAAGAGACGCGCGCACACAGAGACTTCTAGAAAAAAAAACACCACTTCTTTTCTCTAGGTCTAGATAGATGGAGAAATGTGAAATATAAACAAACAAATTTGAGTTATTTTTTTTATTTTTGGTTTTATTTTGCTTTGTTTCCAGCATGGGCTTTGTGTGAATGTTAAGTTTCTGTGGCTTTTTATTTTACTGTGTATTTTCTGGAGTGGGTAGTTCTTTTTTGGGGGAGCTCAATGTTATGGACTGAGCCCCCCCAAAAGCCTTAGTAAGACCAGACTTAGAGTCCTGCATCCCATTTTGGTCACCACACTATAAAAAAGATGTGGAGACTTTAGAAAGAGTGCAGAGAAGAGCAACCAGGATGATGAGGGGACTGGAGGCTAAAACATACAATGAACGGTTGCAGGAACTGGGCATGGTTGGTCTAGTGAAGAGAAGAGAAGGACCAGGGGAGACATTATAGCATCTTCCAATATTTGAGGGTCTGACACAGAGAGGAGGAAGGGGGTCAAGCTATTTTCCAAAGCCCCCAAAGGCCAGACAAGGAACAATGGATGGAAACTGATCAAGGAGATTTTCAACCTGGAAATAAGGAGACGTTTTCTGACAGGGAGAACAATCAACCCATGGAACAGAAGTTGCCTTCAGAAGTTGTGGGAGCTTCATCACTGGAGGCTTTCAAGAAGAGACTGGACTGCCATTTGTCAGAAACGGTGTAGGATTTTCTGCTTGGACGAGGGGTTGGACTAGATGACCTACAAGGTCCCTTCCAACTCTGTTCATCTGTATCTGGATTCTCCCCTTATCTTTTCAATTATAAGCCCCCTTTTAAAAGGTTATTATCCTAAATTCCAATCAACTAATGGCGGCCTAGCCTTCAGTGCGTGGCTGCCAACAAGTATGGACTCTGTGCTGAAATGCTCACTGCCAGGAGTGGAGTGTGAGAGTGTGTGTCTCCTTTGTGTGACGGAGCCTGCATTGTGATGTCAACCGTGAGGCATCTTCTGACAGTTGGTTTCAGCCTCTGCTGTGGTTAGTGCTGGGCTGTGTGAGGGCGGCCATTTCTCTCGTGGGAATTGAGGATCCATTCGGTGAGTAGTCAAAACTTAGATGGTTTCTCTGATCTCCACAATAAACAAGCATCTCATCGGGAATCCCGTCACCCGGTGGTGACGGGAGCGACGTGGCATTCTCATGTAACGCCTCTCCTGCGCGAGCTGCACTGGCTCCCGGTGGTTTTCCGAGTGCACTTCAAGATTTTGGTTACCACCTTTAGAGCGTTCCATGGCTTAGGACCGGGGTACTTACGAGACCGCCTTCTGCCACCAGTAGCCTCTCACCGACCAGTACGCTCCCATAGAGAGGGGCTCCTCCGGGTGCCGTCGGCCAAACAATGTCAACTGGCGGCCCCCAGGGGGAGAGCCTTCTCTGTGGGGGCACCTGCCATCTGGAACAAGCTCCCCCCGGAGATACGGAGGATCCCGGATCTGCGTACCTTCCGTCGCGCGCTCAAGACGTTCTTATTTCATCAAGCTGGCCTGGCCTAAATCTTCTCCCCTTTTTAAATGGGAATTTTAAATTTGGTTTTAAATTATTGGGGTTTTAAATTTGTTCAGCCAAATTATTTGTTTTATTTCTATTTTAAATTTTGTATTTATATGTTTTATTCTATGGCTGTTCACCGCCCTGAGTCCTTCGGGAGTAGGGCGGTATACAAATTCAATAAAATCAAATCAAAATCAAATCTTGGATGATGCAGTGGCCCGATTCCGAAGAATATATCGATTTGGCGTCTTTTAGTCAGCATTAAACCGCTTAGAGTAAACCGCTTAGAGAGGGCTGGAGAGCACTGTGAAGCGGTATATAAGTCTAAGGGCTATTGATATTTGATGCTGGCTTATTACTCTCCCTTTGCTTGTTCCTCGGCAGAGAACTCACAGGAACGGAGCTGAATTTCAGCCCTTTCGCCAACACCATGAAGAAAACTGCAGAGACCCTTCCGACGTCCATCCAGGAGAGCTTAAAGAAGGAGATCGGTACCCTAAAAGAGAGAGTGGCCAACCGTGAGGCTGAAAACCAGAAGATCATGATGGAAATTGAGGGCATTAAGAAGGAGAACAAGAACTTGGAAGAGAGAATCGATTGCTTGACAAGCATGGTGAAGGTCTTGGAAAAGGAAGAGAAAGAACTTCGGGAGCTGCTCCGAGAACGGGAAGACACGCGGGCGGCTCTGGAGGCCCAAAACCAGACGTTGGCCGAGACCAACAAGGTCCTCCTCTCCGAAATCCAGGCGGTCTCCCACGACCTCATCCGGTTTCAGGATTACCGAGCTAGTCGAGACCAGAACATGTCGCGTATGAAGCAAGTCTTGGAGCAAATCGTGGGGTACTTCGGACAGTTGGAAGGGGCGATCGAAACGGCCGAGCTGCGCTACGCGGACCAGAAGAAGCAGTCTGCCGAGCTGAGGAGCACCATGGATCAACTCCAGAAGATCTGCGACGTGCAGGAGAACGAGATCCTGTGCCTGGAAGAGCAGTTGGAGCCGTTCTCCTTCGAGGACGCGGAGACGGATCTCTGCTGCTGGGAGGGTCCCTCCCTGCTGTTAGAGATGGTGCAGGCCAAGCTGAATATAGACCCCCAAGCGATAAGGGAGACCCTCTTTTTGGTCTTATCCAAAGGGGCCTGGGTGCTGGTGGGCCTAGTCATCGGCCTGGTGTTTTCAAAAATGATGCTCTGCCTGATGGAGACTTGGTGCTTCAGAAGACGACGCTGAAGTTTACGTCTTTCTCGGACATCCTGTCCTCGTATCACGCCCGGAAGATGAGAAATTTGATTGTCTTTTTGAGCCAGAGTCCCGGAGAACAATGTCGAAAGCTAGTCACTAAAGGAAAAAAGGGAGCTCCGTTTCTACCTGCGGGAATTGTTAGGCATTTCTGTCATTCAAATAAATGCACAGGTGTGGAGTAGGTGGTACCTGGCTCAGTGGTAGTAACTGGGAGAGGGATCTTGGGAGTCCTTGGAGACAATCACTTCAACAGGAGGCAGCAGTGTGGGGCAGCCGCCAAAAAAGCCAACACTGTTCTCGGCTGCATTAACAGAGGGATAGAATCGAGATCAAGTGGAGTGTTAATATCGATTTATCATGCCTTGTTAAGGCCACACTTGGAGTTCTGCATCCAGTTTTGGTCACCGCGACGATATAAAAAGATGTTGAGACTCCAGAAAGTGCAGAGAAGAGCAACGAAGGTGATTAGGGGAACATTGGACTATTGTAACGCTCTCTACATAGGGCTCCCCTTGAGGAGCACCTGGAGGCTCCAACTGGCGCAGAGTGCGGCCGCGCGGGTGGTGATGGGAGCGACGTGGAGTTCCCATGTAACACCTCTCCTGCGCGAGCTGCACTGGCTCCCGGTGGTCTTCCGAGTGCGCTTCAAGGTTCTGGTTATCACCTTTAAAGCGCTCCATGGCTTAGGACCTGGTTATCTACGGGACCGCCTGCTACCACCAATAGCCTCCCACCGCCAGTACGCTCCCATAGAGAGGGGCTCCTCCGGGTGCCGTCAGCCAAACAATGCCGACTGGCGGCCCCTAGGGGGAGAGCCTTCTCTGTGGGGGCACCTACGATCTGGAACGAGCTCCCCCCGGAGATACGGAGGATCCCGGATCTGCGCACCTTCCGTCGCGCGCTTAAGACTTTTTTATTTCATCAAGTTGGCCTGGCCTAAATCTTCTCCCCTTTTTAAATCTAAATTTTAATTTGTTTTTAAATTATGGGGTATCTTAAATTTGTCTCAGCCAAATTATTTAATTCGTTTTTATTCTATTCTAAATTTTTGCATTTATGTGTTTTATCCTGTGGCTGTTCACCGCCCTGAGTCCTTCGGGAGAAGGGCGGTATAGAAATTTAAATAAATAAATAAATAGATAAATATTGTGACCAAAAAATTAGGTAATTAACAGAATAATAGAGTTGGAAGGGGCATTGGGGTTTTTTGAGTAGAACCCTCTGCTTAAGCAGGAGACTCCATATCATTCTGGGCAAATGGTTGTCCAGTCTCTTCTTGAAGCCTCCAGTGTTGGAGCACCCAGAACTTCTGGTGGCAAGCAGTTCCACTGATTAGTTGTTCTCACTGTCCGGAAATTGCTCTTTAGTTCCAGGTTGCTTCTCTCCTTGATTAGTTTCCATCCATTACTTCTTGTCCTGCCTTCAGGTGCTTTGGAAAATAGCTTGACTCAACACCGTGAATAATTCTGTAGATCTCCATTAAGTCCCTGCAAATTTGCCAACCTTCTAGATTTTTTTTTTCCAAAAGCCCAAATATTGCAACCTTTACAGATAGGGAAGCAGTTGCAGCCCCTGAACCAGTAACAGAGCTGGAAGGGACCTGGGAGATCATCTAGTCCAACCCCCTGCCCACACAGGAGACCTATACCATTTCAGACAAATGTGACTGCAATTTCTTCTTAAAAGCCTCCGGTGTTGGGAGCATTCACAACTTCTGGTGGCAAGTAGTTCCACTGGTTAATTGTCCTCACTGTTGGGAAGTTTCTCCTTAATTCCAGGTTGCTTCTCTCCTTGACGAGTTGCCATCCGTTGTTGCTTGCCTTGCCTTCAGGTGGTTTGGAAAACAAAACCTCTTCGTTGTGGCAGCTGAAACGCACACACACACACACACACAATGCAAATTAATTCAAGTTACGACAAACCAACTTTTATTTGTGGAAAAGCCGTTGCTAGGTTTGCAACTGAACTGACTCGACCGGTTGTCTGAATAGAACCCCTGGGGACTGCACCCAAGCCCTAACATGGTTGGTTTAATTATGCAAGCATCGCTATATGAATTCAGCCACTGCAGTTTTAAATGAGGATTTATGTTTTTAATTAAAGGGCACCAGACGGAACACGTGGCTGATTCCGGGGATGAAATTGTAGCAAAAATAAATTAAGGCTTAACATCCTCGCAACCGATGAACAGCAGCTAACGCTCTAGAAAATATCCGGAAATATTTATCTCAAGGCTCTGGAACTTTTTCCCAGACGGTAGGCAGTTGCCTAGGAAACAGCAAAAGCTTTTCCTTTTTTGATTTTTGACGTTCTCTAGCAGGCTCCTGAGCGTGACTCCCCTGCTTTTGGCATGCGATGGCATGGTGGGCCCAGTAGGCCCGTGTTTTGCTCTCCCCAGGCTCCAGAGCCTTTCTAGGAGCCTGGGAAGGGCGAAAACGGCCTTTCTCACACACACACACACGGACGGGCCGTTTCTGGCCTCTGGAGGGCCTCTAGGGGGTGGGGAAGGCAGTTTTCACCCTCCCCAGGCTCCTAGAAAGGCTCTGATGTCAGCACTTCAAGCTGCATTTACTCTAGTGCTGACATAAGAAGGAGAAGCGGAGGTGTCTGGAAAGGGACGTTTGACTTTTCACCTACTTATTTTCCCTGGAGATAATATCCCCTAGGAGATGGGAGGGGAGGGGGGAAATTCCTTTGAGCTGGAGCAGTGGATTAGGGGTAGAGTGACTTGGAAGATGGCCAATGAGTGCAGGCGAGTGGGGAACGGAAAGGGAGGGTTTTGGGTCTGGAAGTCAGTGTTGGCTACGATGAGCCAGGATTTAGAATGTCGTGCTCAATAAATGGGAGTTTTTATCAAAGACTTTGTTTGAAATGCAATTTATTTGAGACCACCTCAAATATAAATATAAAAACGGGCCTTCCCCCCCATCCACCCTGGAGGCCCTCCAGAGGCCAGAAACAACCTGCTTCCTGACTTCCGGTGGGCCCAGAAGGCCCAAAAGTCAGCTGGCTGGCGTGCACATGTGTGATGGAGCTGAGGTCGCGTGCCCACCGATATGGCTCTGCCTGCCACTGGTCCCTTCCGACTCTTGTTATTCTCTTCTGTTCTCCAAAACAGAAGAGAAGAGCCTGGATAGCTCAGCAGACTAATGCATTGTAATTTAACTCCAGCTGTCTGCGATTAGTAAGTTCGAATCTCCCCAGGCTCAAGGTTGACTCAGCCTTCCATCCTTTCTAAGGTAGGTAAATTGAGGACCCAGTTTGTGGGGGCAATAAGCTGACTTTGTATAAATATACAAAAGAATGAAGGCTATTGCTTAACGCATTGTAAGCCGCCCTGAGTCTCCGGAGAAGGGCGGCATATAAATCAAATTAAAAACAAACAAACAAAACAACAACAACAACAACAACAAAAACAGCAGAGAGCAAGAAGCAACGGATGGAAACTCACCAAGGAGAGAAGCAACCTAGAACTAAGGAGGGATTTTCTCCTAGTGAGAAAAATTAATCAGTGGAACAACTTGCCACCAGAAGTTGTGGGTGCTCCAACATTGGAGGTTTTAAAGAAGAGATTGGACAACCATTTGTCTGAAGTGGTGTAAGGCAGGGGTATCAAACTCGTAGCATCACGGTGGGGTCACATGATGTTTCGGGACTTTCCCCCCCCCCTTTGCTAAACTGGGTGGGGGGCCAGCTCTGC
Source organism: Pituophis catenifer annectens (assembly GCF_029215685.1). Classification (NCBI taxonomy): domain Eukaryota; kingdom Metazoa; phylum Chordata; class Lepidosauria; order Squamata; family Colubridae; genus Pituophis; species Pituophis catenifer. The sequence continues at coordinate 128,781,679 of NW_027256884.1, forward strand.
TGCCTGAGGAACTCTAGGAGTTGAAGTCCACAAGTCTTAAAGTTGCCAAGGTTGGAGACCCCTGCTATACGGTGTTGCTGTTTGGGCCGCTGTCAGACTACGATGCTATCTCAAAATTAAATGAATTTCCAAACTGCCAATCTTTAAGGAAATCTTTAATTGAGCACAGCCACCGGATCATGACTCCGCCCGAACAAGACTGACCTTTTGCCCCCCCAATCCCTCCCTTTCCGATCCCCTGCTTCTCTGCTTCTCATTGGCTATCTTCCAAGTCATTCTTCAGACTTCTTTTCTCGTCATTTCCCAGGAATGTCCCCCTCCCTCCTCATTTCCACGACAAGCTGACTTCAAAGGGATTTAGCAGGCAAAAGTTTCAGAGTTTATCTCTCGCTCTCCTCTGCTCTCTATGCCAGCGTTGAAACGCTGACAGCCGCATTGTGAGTCTTGGGAGTACGTACACACATTTTTGCAATCCGCAATTCAATGCAGAGACAATTTTGGCCCTTCCTGAGTGACCAGCGCATTAAACAACCTGCACCAACTTCCTCCCTGTATCTGAAGCGGAAAAATGATGGGTCTTTTACCCTTTTGGAGAAAAAAAATATATTATTTTTCTTCCTTGACTTTGACGTGCCACCTAGCAAGTTCCCCATCCTTCCCCCTCTCTCCCAATCCTCAGTCCTCCGGCTGTGCGTCTACAGGTGGTCCTCAACTTATGACCACAATGGAGCCCACAATTTCGGTTGCTGAGCGAGATTCAGGTGACCGTGGAGATGCTACAAAGGTTGTTAAGTGTGAAAAATGATCCCAAGTCACTTTTTTTTCCAATGCCCTTGTAACTTTGGACGGTCACTAAATGAACTGTTGTTAATTCGAGGACTACCTGTACAGGTAGTCCTTGAGTTATGACCACAATAGAGCCCAAAATTTCTGTGGGCTAAGCGAGACATTTGCCAAGGGAATTTTGCCCCATTTTGCAATCTTTCTTGCCACTGTTGTTAAGTGAACCACTGCAGTCGTTAAGTTTGCAACACTGTTGCTAAGTAAATCTGGCTTCCTCGTTGACTTTACTTGTTTGAAGGTTGTCAAAGGGGGATCACCTGACCCCGGGACATGCGACTGTCATAAATACGAGTCAGTTGCCAAGCGTCTGGAGTTTGATCACATGCCCATTGGGATTCTGCAATGGTCGTAAGTGTGAAAAACGGTCGTAAGTCACTTTTTTCAGTGCCGTTGTAACTTGGAACGGTTGGTAAATGAACTATTGTTAAGTCGGGGACTATCTTTGTCTAGTGGAGGTTTGATTGTGTGGCTACCATTTCGATTTTTCACACACAACACACAACGCCACTTCCTGACATCATCAGTAGTCAATAAACAATGCAAGTTTCCAACTGCAATTTTGGATTGCAATATACAGGTAGTCCTCGACTTACGACCACACTTGAGACCCAAATATCTGTTAAGTGAATTTCACCTCATTTTACGACCTTTCTCGCCACTGTCGTCAAGTGAATTATTCCAGTTGTTAGGTTAATAACACGGTTGTTGTGGACCGCCAGCAGCCTGCGGAGCTGGCAGCGGAGTCGGACAGTGAGGAGGCTGGGGAGGACCATGGGCCAGTCCTGGAGTCTGGGGGAGGCCCGGACGAGGGCTCTGCGTCGGAGGCAGAGATGGGGCCAGGACCATCGGGGAGTGACGCGCAGACTCCGGAGCCTCCAGAGTTGGACAGCAGAGAGGCAGAGGAACAGGAGGAGCCTGTTCCTAGTGCACGCATGAGAAGAGCTGCCAGAAGGCAAGAGCAGCTAAAGCAAAAGGGACGACTCAGGAGTAAGGCCAGGAGATGATTGGCTCCTCCCATAAGGCTTAAAAGACCAGCAACGGCTCTTGGCCTCTTTGCCGGAAAACAACCGTTGAGAGAATTGCTTCTTGTTTGGCTGTAGTTATTTCTTCGGTTCCTGAACTGTTGCCAAGAAAAGCCTTTGGCAGGTTGCCCAATTATCCCAAGGTCAGAGATAAACTGAAGAATGGCGTTTTGAGGACTTTGCTTTCATTTCCTTTGGAATACGCTGAGAATGAGTTAATTCTCAGCCGTTTTTAATAAAATCTGTTTGTTTTTTTGGGAACTGTTTGCATTTAATATCAACTACGTGGGCCTGGGTCACAACATTAAGCGAATCCGGCTTTCGCCATTGACTTTGCTTATCAGAAGGTCGCCAGAAAGTGTGGCCCCGGGGCCGCTGCAACCGTCATCCATACGAGTCCGGTTGCCAATTCTGATCGCGTGACTGCAACAGTCAAGCGTGCAAACTGGTCCTGTCCCTTTCCCCTCCCCCCCGCCCCCGGTGCTGCTGTAACTTCCAACGGTCACTAAACGAATGGTTGTAAGTCGAGGACTGCCTAGTAAATTGTCCCAATCGTTTTCAGCCTCCCGCCTGCGTGCCTCCTCTGACGTGGATGCTCTACACAAGCTGCTTAGGTGAAACCTTTCCCCCTCCAACCCCCCCCCCCGAAATACACACAAATGAAGACACCGCACAATGTGAGGGTTTTTCACAACATACATTTTTAAATAAAGTCGGCTAGCAATCGCTGTCCCAAGGAAAGGAGTTGAGGAGTTGTGGGGGGAGTTGGGGGTTATGGGGAGGGTCCTTCTCTGCTGAACCTGGCCAGCATCTCAGCTCGTGGTGCAGCCGGGGGGGGGGGTGAGGGAGAGTCCCCATGCCAATGGCTCACCTGCCTCTGACTTATGGGCCGGTTCCCGCTGCCCACGGCGGGCAGGAAAAGGATCACAAAAAAAGGGGGACAAACTTTACAAAATAATTATAATTATAACAATAATAATAATAATAAAGAAACCCAGCCCAGCTTCAGTTTCCAGAGAGGCTCCAGGCCGCCCACACAAAGTTTTTTTTTTTTTTTTGCTTTAGGAGTTTCGACAAAAGGAGCCCAGACTCAGCTGACTCTTCCTTCTTGTGCTGAGGAAGCCCCCTCCCCTTGCCCCCCCCGGGGAGTCACGTAGACCCCCCCCCCGGATCTTGCCCACTGCCCTCCCCTCCCTCCGTCAGTTAATCCGTAGCTTCCCTTCCCGGTGGTCAATGGGAGTGACGACCTCGTTGGCGTAGCCGTTTTCCGAACACAAGGAGAATCCGTCCGTCGCCTCGAGGCCGCTGTTGATTTCTGAAAAGGTGGGAAAAGTGGCATCAATCAACAAGCAGGAGGAAATAGGCGAGTCCAAAATCAAAACAGGAGGGAAAAGTGTGGGATGCTGGGATTATAGGGATCAGTACTGGCGGTTCTGCACCGACACCAGAGAGGGCAAGGAGCAAGAACGGCAGACGGATTTCAAGTGTAGCTACCGTAGTCCTCAATTTAGAGGGAGGGAGGGAGGGAGGGAGGAGAGGGGAAGAGAGAAGAGTAAGGGGAGAAGGAGAAGGAAGAGAGGGAAAGGGAGAAGGAGAAGAAGGAGAGGAGAGGAAAGGGAGAAGGAAAGGAGAGGGAGGGGAGGCAAGGTAGGAGAGGGGAGGTTAGGGAGGGGGAGAAAAGGAGAAGGGGAGGAGAGGAGGGGAGGGAGAAAGAAAGAAAGGGGACGGGAGGAAAGGGAGGAGAGGGGAAGGGAGGGAAGGGGAGGGAGGAGAGGAGAGGGAGGGGAGGAAAGGGAGGAGAGGAGAGGGAGAAGAAGATGAAAGGGAGAAGGAGGGGAGAAGAGGGAGAAGGAGAGGGAGGGAAGGGAAAGGGAGAGACAGGTGAAAAGGAGAAGGAAGAGAGGGAAAGGGAGAAGGAGAAGAAGGAGAGGAGAGGAAAGGGAGAAGGAAAGGAGAGGGAGGGGAGGCAAGGTAGGAGAAGGGAGGTTAGGGAGGGGGAGAAAAGGAGAAGGGGAGGAGGGGAGGGAGAAAGAAAGGGGACGGGAGGAAAGGGAGGAGAGGGGAAGGGAGGGAAGGGGAGGGAGAAGGAGAGGAGAGGGAGGGGAGGAAAGGGCGGAGAGGAGAGGGAGAAGGAGATGAAAGGGAGAAGGAGGGGGAGGGGAGGAGAGGGAGGAGAAGGGGAGTCAGGGAAGGGAGAAGGAGAGGAGATGAAAGGGAGAAGGAGAAGAGGGAGGGGAGGAAAGGGAGGAGAGGGGAAGGGAGGGAAGGGGAGAGAGAAGGAGATGAAAGGGAGAAGGAGAAGAGGGAGGGGAGGAGAGGGAGAAGGAGAGGGAGGGAAGGGAAAGGGAGAGAAAGGTGAAAAGGAGAAGGAGGGGAGGGAAAGGGGGAAGGAGAAGAAGGAGAGGAGAGAGGAGGGGAGGAAAGAGAGGAGGGGAAGGGAGGAGGAGAGGAAATGGAGAAGGAGTAGATGGAGAGGAGAGGGAGGGGAGGGAAAAGGAGGAGAAGGGGAGGGAAAGGGAGAAGGAGAGGCTCCCATTTCAAAGTCCCAGCAGCCCAGCCACCTGAAGGACCTTCAGGGCCGGGATGGGTTCCAAGCCGAGAGCGAGACCCCCTGATCCAAAGCCCCTTTATCGGGAACCACCGGGACTTTCCCTGCGTGCCCAAGGCCTCTCCCTCAGGCGTGCCAACACAGCCACACGAGGTTGTGGGAACCCCTCTGAGATCCGTCCGCCCCTTTTGCTCCCGCCTCCCAGAGGAAGAGCGAAGTGGACGGCCGCTCCGATCCAGATCAAAGGTGCAACACCGGAATCGGGGAAGGAACCGGGATGGAGGAAAAGCGTGAAGGTTAGTGCCAACTTCCCCAAGTGATAAAAGCAAGCCACGATGCTCCCTGGCCCCTTCCTGTTGCCCCCCCCCCTCCGTCACCGTGCTGCTGTGGTTAATGCCAGCCTTTGAAAGCTCACTTACGCTCCAGGCTGAAGGAAACCCCCAAGTCTGGGAGCCTGGCGCCCTCTAGAGGCTAGAACCTGCAAGACATTGTTCAAAGCACAAGTTGGCTGATGAAAAGGAGAATCTTTTTAGCTCGGGGTTGATGTTTGAGGGGGTTCTCGGTGCTCTCCTGAGGTTTGGGGGGTTTCCTTGCCGACGTTTCATTACCCGACTTAAGACTAGTTTAGCACTGATGATGTTCCCTAGTTGGGTAATGAAACGTCTGCAAGAAACTGAGCCTGAGTGGCGTAGGAGGCTAATGCCTCCTAGTAAGGAAGCATTTAACATCCAGCTGCCTGCAATTACTGCAAGTTCGAATCTCCCCAGGCTCAAGGTTGACTCAGCCTTCCATCCTTTCTAAGGTAGGTAAATTGAGGACCCGGTTTGTGGGGGCAATAAGCTGACTTTGTATAAATATACGAAAGTACGAAGGCTATTGCTTAATGCATTGTAAGCCGCCCTGAGTCTCCGGAGAAGGGTGGCATATAAATCAAAATAAAATAAAATAAAAAAATAAACAACCAACTTCAGTGATCGCCAAGGACCTCGCAATTTGGCTGTTTCTCACGGTTTCTTTTCTGGGAAAACCCCACACCCAGGATTCGAATACAGCGCCGTCAAAACAACCGACAGGTGAATTGCATTAAGAGGAATTTGTTTTTTTTTGCTTCGCTTTTATTGATTGGGGAAATCATTTCTTAATCCGCTCGTCCCTACGAGATGTTAGGCAGTGGAACGGGATGCCACCTGAACTGGCGAGTTTTTCTGGAGTTGAAGTTTTCCGAGTGGGGAGGGGAAGGTCATCTCTCCAGGATGTCAGTTCCTTTTTGAACAAGGGGCTGGACTAGATGACCTCTTAGGTCCCTTCGGATCTACTGTGATCTACAGCTGGCTAGAGACAGAGGACAGTTAGAGCCCAACTTGGATGGGGAGTGGGAGGCTGAATTGGAATTCCCTCCCCCCCCCCAGAAATCTTAATTTAGAAAATTACTTTTTCCTAAATTAAAATTTTAATTTTCTTAATGAAGAAAATATTCCTTATTGAGAAGGGCCCCCAGAGGCCATCTAGTCCAACCCCCCCCTGCCCAATACAGAAATGCCAGTTAAAGCATCCAGACAGGCAGCTGTTCACCAAAATATACACCGTAGATAAGCTCACTTTCTCTCTTTGGCCGACTTCTTTATGAAATTATAATCGGCATTTTTTTTTTTTTAGAAGCAATAAAGTTCAACTCTATTGTTGGAAAAACTGTGCATTTTTTTCTCCTCCCCCCCAAAACATTCCTTTTGAATTTTCCCTAAACTCAAAATGCCAAAATTAAAACAAACCCTTGTTTCTCCTGCCAGCCGTCATCCTCTTTCTAAAAAGTGCCTTCGTTTATAAAATAAAATAAAAACAAATTACAGGTGGTCATTGACTTACGACCACAATGGGGGGTCTGGGAAATGTGTCGTTAAGTGATGCAGTTGTTAAGCGAGACATGACTTGTGATCTTCCCCTTCAGGCATCCCCGCTGATTTTGCTTGTCTGGGAAGATCCCCAAGGGAGGTTAATGTGACCCCAGGTTGTTGTGATAATATTTGATGGTTGCCAAATTGTGACAAAATCACAAGCCTGTGTCTGCAGGGAAACTGCGGCAGTCGTTCAGTGTGAAGACTGGATGTAAGTCTCATTTTTTTTCAGGGCTGCCTTAACTGAACGGTCGTTAAGCGAGGACCACCTGTAATTTTAAAAAGCACGCTTGTCGCGCAAGCAGTTCACTAAACCTGACAAGCAGGGTGGATAAAAACCAATGATTTTTTAAAAAGAAAAATCAAAAAAATCGGATTTTTTTGATTTAAATCAGATTTTTTTTATTTAAATCGGATTTTTTTGATTTTTATCGAATTTATTTTAATAAAAAACTTTGGGGGTAAAAATCTATCGTAAGATAGTTTTCTATTTAAGATACATGAATAATTGAGTTTATTCAGCCTGAAATGGAGCTTAGTTATGTAGCAGGAGGCTGTATATTGTGCAACACTGGGACTATCGGTGAGGCAACAGCGGGTCAAAGGAGTAGCAGAGATGACAGTCGCTCTTTAAAAATTATGATTTAAATCGAGTTGGTTTAAATCAAGCCTTTTTACCAGTGATTTAGATCATGATTTAAATCGACTCGATTTAAATCAAATCCACCCTGCCGACAAGTAAACACGGAAACACACGGAATTAAACGACACCCCAAAAAAAAAAAATCAGGTTGCAAAAGCGCCCTCAGCTCTTACCTGAAAATATGAGTTTTTCCTTCATGATGTTGACTTCGCGGCTGGATCGCCGGACGGCAGCGCTGAGCATGATCTGCTCCGGGTTGTAGGTGCGAATGCTACCGAAGCGCCACCTGGGAGCAGAAGCGGAAAACGGAAAGGTTCTCGTTTGAAGAGGATCTTACTGGATCGGGGAATGGCAGGTCTGCCCAAGGAGCGACCCACCGCACCTGTGTTCCTTTTTTTTTTTTTTAACACCGCACACCACACAAATGGCCAACTGCCGTCTTGACTGTTTTGAGCCTTTGTGGACAGCTCTGGGAAGCCTGCCCTCTGCCCCCTTCTCGATTGGCAAGCAACGCCTCTCTGCCCCTTGCAAGGAAGGGGCAAAGGTTTTAAAACCAGGAGCCGGTTTTCCAAGCTAGGAAAACAAGGCTGGGCTGCTGGCGGTTCGGGCGAACCTCTAGCTAAGATTCTGTGCAGTTTGGAGAACTCCCAAATCCCACTCCTGGCTGGCCCCGCCCACCCTGCCCCTCCCCTCCCAAGAGTCCCCACGCGGCCCGTTTTGGATGCAGGTAAGTGCAGGGTGCGCGTGGAGGGCGGAAAACGGGCCTACCAGAAGTTCAGGACAGCCTCTGGAGCCTGGGGAGGCCGTTTTCGTCCTCCCGGAGGCTCAAGAAAAGCCTCCGGAGCCCAGGGAGGGCAAAAACGCCCCCCTCCCACTGTGGTGCAGGAGGATAGGTAGGCCACACCCACCATGGCCACACTCACCCAGCAAAAGGAGCCTTGGTAGTACAGTGGTCTAAGGCACCCTGTTATTAAGATCAGCTGCCTGCAATTACTGCAGGTTCGAATCTCTCCAGGCTCAAGGTTGACTCAGCCTTCCATCCTTTCTAAGGTAGGTAAATTGAGGACCCAGTTTGTGGGGGCAATAAGCTGACTTTGTATAAATATACAAAAGGATGAAGGCTATTGCTTAACGCATTGTAAGCCGCCCTGAGTCTCCGGAGAAGGGCGGCATATAAATCAAATTAAAAAAAAAACAAAAAACGGGCAGAGAACTCCTTGCTAAAAAATTTTCTGCTATGCCTTGTTCTAGAACAGGGAATCTAAACTCCCAGAATTCTCCCAGTCTCCAAACTTGGCCACTATAAGATTTGTGACTTCAACTCCCAGAATTCCCCAGTTTTCAAACTTGGCCACTTTAAGACTTGTGGACTCTAGGCCAATCACCAGGAGACCGTGAGTTCTAGTCTTGCCTTAGGCATGAAACCTGGCTGGGTGACTTTGAGCCAGTCCCTCTCTCTCCCTTCAACCCGCCTCATAGGGTGGTTGTTGCGGGGGGGGGGGGTGAAAAGGAGGAGGAAGGAGTGTTGGATATGTTTGCTGCTTTGAGTCGCTTGGTAATAAAGGCGGGATATAAATCTAATATGTAAATAAAATAAACAACATTACTGCTAATCCTGCCTTTCAAATACTACTGTGATTAAGATATTGCATTCTACTGCAATGCCACTACTCAGAATAAATATTATCCTGCTGTGATGGGCAGCCATATTCTTTTTTTTTGTTTGAATAAAATAAATGTTTGAAATGCTTCAGGTTGGAAAAAACTCAAGTTCCAATCTACCCTGAGCCTTGCATACTCCCAATCTCCCAATCCCAGCCTACCTTGCAGGGTTTGCAATAGGGTAAAACTGGGGGAGGAAGTGTTATGTTTGCTGTTCCGAGTTCAGGAGAAAGGACAGGACAGAATAATTGTCTGGGTAAATGATGATTTAAAGCTGATCAGGTAATTGCCCCTTTAAGACCAAGGATGAGTCAGCAGGGTTATTGCCCCTTTAAGAAGCTGTCTATATAAGGGAGGCCATTAGAGGGCGTGTCTCTCTCTCTCTTCTTGTGTTCTATCTGCATTGTTTATCTATCTATCTATCTATCTATCTATCTATCTATCTATCTATCTATCTATCAAATTTCTATACCGCCCTACTCCCGAAGGACTCAGGGCGGTGAACAGCCAAGATAAAATACAGATAATATAAACATTTTTTTTTATTATTTTTTTTATTTTGATTTATATGCCGCCCTTCTCCGGAGACTCAGGGTGGCTTACAGTGCGTTAAGCAATAGCCTTCATACTTTTGTATATTTATACAAAGTCCATTAAAATTATTAAATTGTAGTTGTATTATTATTAATTGTATTATTATTATTGTATTATTAAATTGTAATTAAATTGTAGTTCTCTGTGTAGAGAGTTGAAGATTGCTTGCTTGCCTGGTATGTGCCTACCACATGTATGTCTGTATATAGAAGTCTTGTATATAAACACTGTTTGTAATGACAAAACCACTGTGTCCCAGTGGTGAGATCCAATTTTTTTTTACTACTGGTTCTGTGGGCATGGCTTGGTTGGTGCAGCAGGGGAAGGATACTGCAAAATCTCCATTCCCACCCCACTCCAGGGGAAGGATACTACAAAATCCCCATTCCCTCCCCACTCCTGCGGTAAGGATATTGCAAAATCTCCAGTCCCACCCCACTCCGGGGTCAGCCAAAGGTGGTATTTGCCGGTTCTCCGAACGGCTCAAAAGTTCTGCTACCGGTTCTCCAGAACCTGTCCGAACCTGCTGGATTTCACCCCTGCTGTGTCCTGTATTTTGCTCCTAGGTTGTCTCAAAATAGCAGTCACGCTATAAACACTCTGACAATAATGAATAAAAGGCCAGGGATCCCAAAACTCTCCTTGCCCCCGAGGGCCCTAAAGATGAGACACCCACACCACAAAGAAATCAATAAATAAAAACATGCAGGAAAACCTAACACAAAACACAAGAGATGCCGCATACACAAAGGGGGACTTGTGGGTGATGCAATCACGTAACACACAGTTGGTGGGCCAAAAATCCAGATTTAAAGAGGAAAAAACGTGGTTTGAAGTGTACAAGGCGCCCCATGGGCATCAGGGATCACCTGGCTGCCTTCGCACAACGGTGGCCACTTTTAAGGTGTCGCTGGTGAGTTGGGGGGATACATGCAGGCGCCCCCTCCAAATATTCCCCGTCCCCCTCAAATCTGGCTCATTGATACACAGAGCCTATCTGACTTATCTGGGTTACTTATTAAATCGATCCATGTTACCCATCTTGTATGGGTAGTCCTCGATTTACAACAGTTTTGTTTAGTGACCGTTCCAGGTTGCAACGGCACTGAAAAAAGTGACTTGTGACCAGTTTTTGCAGGTATGACTGTTGCAGCCTCTCAATGGTCACATGATCAAACTTCAGAGGCTTGACAACTGGCATGTATTTATGACGGTTGCAATGTCCCGGGATCATGTGATCCCCATTTAAAACTTTCAGACAAGCAAAGTCAATGGGGAAGCCAAGATACACTTAACAACAAGGGGCAAGAAAGGTTGTAAAATGGAGCAAAACTCTCTGAACAACTGTCTTGCTTAGCAATAAAAGTTTTGGGCTCAATTGTGGTTGTAAGTCGAGGACTACGGTTTATCAACCGTGCCCTCTTTGGGGCTACCTTGGGCCCCAAGTGAACACCGATGTCCTATTAGCCTGCATCAAAAGTTTTGATAATAGAATAGGGAAAACAGGACTGTTGTTTCACCATATAACTGTCCCTCTCTCATTAAAAAAACCCTCCCTTTTAATCCCTTATTTCGGGGTAGAATCAGGGCGAATGATGGATTCTAAACTCCATTAGGACTTTAAAATCGGAAGTAATCCCAAAATTAAGAACTGTGGTATGAAAGTTATAATTCTCCCTTCCACCCCAATGTTGCTGGACTGTGGCTTTGATTACACCTCCTCTGCGGTGAAGAAAAACAAGCAAATAACATCCCCCCCCCCAAAAAAATAAGTCACTGCTCTTTGAAACTGAGAGGGAGAGCTGCTTTTCTACTGACGCCAAGCCCTCCATGCCACTTAAAAGACCATCACTGTAAAATACCCTAGCTCAAAATTCTCTCCGCCCTTCTGTTTATCAACCCTGCCCTCTTTGGCAAAGTCAAAAAAAAAAAAAAGAAAAGAAAAGAAGAAGAGCTGATTTTTGCAAAGATGAAGAAAAGAGAGAAGTGATGCCAGGAACATGGAGAAAGCACAGATGTCCACAGAGGCAGCCTGGATGAGACGGGAGGAAGATGATGGTCTGGGCATATATCTCCCCACCTAACCTTCGGCCTTGGGAAAAAAAAAATAAGGAGGGAGTCAAGATTTCAAGCCACAGTGTGATTACAACCAGTCCGTGTAAAGAAAGGGCAAAAATTGTAGAACAAAAAAATCTCTTATGACATTATAGGTAGTCCTCAACTTATTCGTTTAGCCACTGTTCACATTTACAACTGTAAAAAGTGAGTTGTAATTGGTCTTCACATTTAGGACCGGTGCAGCATCCCCATCGTCAGCTGCCGTGATTTGCTTAACAACTGTGGCAAAGAAGGTCATAAAATATGATGCGACTCACTTAGCAGCCACCTTGTTAAGCAATGGAGCTTCTGGTCCTAAACCGAGGACTACTTGTATGTGTATTTTGTTGTGGATGGCTGCAGTCGAGCGTTATCTTCCTCACTCAGCAAAATCCGGTGTCTTGGAGGGATGCACCGATCTTAGGCTGCTCCTGGATCCAGAAATTCCATCAGCTCAGAAAAAGGCCAATAATTTCAGGGCAGCAAAGGCCCCTGATCCACAGATGGGCAGCATACAAATTTACTAAATAAATAAATAATCATATTTTTTTAAATTCTACTCCTATCCGATCTTAGCCATTAAAGCCTGCTGGTTGACTTAGGGCCAATCACCAGGAGACGGTGAGTTCTAGTCCTGCCTTAGCCATGAAAAAATGACTGGGTGACTTTGGGCCAATCACTAGGAGATGGTGAGTTCTAGTCCCGCCTTAGCCATGAAAGTCGGCTGGGTGACTTAGGGCCAATCACCAGGAGACGGTGAGTTCTAGTCCTGCCTTAGCCATGAAAAAATGATTGGGTGACTTTGGGCCAATCACTAAGAGACGGTGAGTTCTAGTCCCGCCTTAGGCATGAAAATCGGCTGGGTGACTTTGGGCCAATCACCAGGAGACGGTGAGTTCTAGTCCTGCCTTAGCCATGAAAAAGATGACTGGGTGACTTTGGGCCAATCACCAGGAGAAAGTGAGTTCTAGTCCTGCCTTAGGCATGAAAAAATGACTGGGTGACTTTGAGCCAATCACCAGGAGAAAGTGAGTTCTAGTCCTGCCATAGGCATGAAAGTCAGCATGGTGATTTTGGGGCAGCCTCTCTCTCTTTCTCTCTCAGTCCAACCTACCTCACAGGGTTGTTGTTGCAGGGAAACTAGGAAGAGCAAAGGCGCACTGGATATGCTTGCTGCCTTGAGTTCTTTGCAAAAATAATGAAGGCAGGATATAAGTAAAATAATAAAATCAAAAATAAAATTAATTGCCCCGAGCGAAATGAAATTGAACGCATTCAGTCAATTGCCTTTTGTTTTCTGGCTGAAGTTGCAAATCTTGGCGAATCAAGAACGAAGGCTGAGGGATCAACCACACGGGATAGATCCAGGAGATACCAAGTTGTGGCCCATCTTTGCATGTCGTGTCTCCGAAAGCGAGGTTCACCTTTGCAGCATCAAGATTGAAGCTGTCCTGGGACTATTGGGTTAGGGTTGCCCTCTCCTCCCGGAATTAACTCTTTGCAAGCAGAAAACCTTAGAAAACGAGGATCCTATAGAAGCCTTCCCAAGCCCTCCAGTCTCTCTCTTATTTTTTTTAACATTCCCTCTGACTTGTGGTAGAGATTTGCTTCAAAGCGCCCCAATAAATATACGAGACAGCGAGCCCCACTTCCCAAATGTGACCCTGGGAAGTCTTAACCAACCAAGTGGATGCCAGTGGTGGAGAGCTGGTGGGGATGATGGGGCTTGGTGTCCAACCTTAACTGGAGGGCAGCAGCTCTGAAAAAAGCTGTGTGAGATGGACTAAAGAGTTCAACTCGGTGGAAAGCAGAGACCTGATTGCTTCTGCTGCGTGCAGAAAATGCAAATCTTTATGCAATATATAGAAATAGAAATAGAATAACAGAGTTGGAAGGGACCTTGGAGGTCTTCTAGTCCAACCCCCTGCCCAGGCAGGAAACCCTACACCACTTCAGACAAATGGTTATCCAACATCTTCTTAAAAATTTCCAGTGTTGGAGCATTCAACATATATATGTATATATATATGTATGTGTGTGTGTGTGTGTGTGTGTGTGTGTGTGTATATATATATATATATATATATATATGTAGGTCTTTGGTTATTCGGGTTTTCTCCCGCGTAAAATTGGAGGTTTCTTGGCAACGTTTCGACGAAGTCTCATTCGTCATCTTCAGGCTGGTGTTTTCAGCTTCGTGCTTCTAGGAGCAATGTGAGATCGCAGCTGTTTCTTCCTTTTAACTGCTAGTTAAACTGCTAGAAGACCTCCAAGGTCCCTTCCAACTCTGTTATTCTATTTCTATTTCTATATATTGGATAAAGATTTGCATTTTCTGCACGCAGCAGAAGCAATCAGATCTCTGCTTTCCTTTTAACCCACTGGCAGTTAAAAGGAAGAAACAGCTGCGATCACACACATTGCTCCTAGAAGCACGAAGTCGAAAACACCAGCCTGAAGATGACGAATGAGACTTCGTTGAAACGTCGCCAAGACACTTCCAATTTTATGCAGGAGAAAACCCATATATATATATATATATATATATATATATATATATATATATATATATATATATATATATATATATATATATATATATATATATGTTTCTTTTCTTTTCGTAGGTCTTTTTGTGTATTTCTCTTTAGCCAGGTTCTTCCTACATAAACCAAGATTTTTCTGCAGCCCTAGTACAGTGAAATCCCAATCCACTAGTTTCTAGGCTTTTTTTCTCCAGCAGCCAGCAAGCTCCCTGCTGCCCACTGGGAGACTAAGGAGACTAAGATAGATCTATTTCATCTTATAAACCTTCCCGCAACGCTCACAGGGAAGCTAAGGGGTGGGTAGGAAAACCCAAACTAGAGATGAAGGTGAAATGAGGGAGGAGGTCCCAACAATTACCTGATTAAGTGATAGCTGTAAAGATGCCGAAATGCAGCAGCAGAAAAGAGGGAGAAGAAAGAGGAAAGGACATGCAGAGAAATGTCAGAGCAGTAAGAAAATAACCCAGAAATTCCAACGGGCACCCCCACCCCTATTGGCATTTTCAAGACGGACACCCTAAAGACACCCCAGGACTTTGGAAAGGGTGATTAAAAACTCCTTCTCCCCCCCCCCCCGTTCTCTTTATTCCCATTGGGATTGGCTATTTCTGCCATGAATAAAGATCTGTAAATGAAGATTTTTTGGGGGGTGGGGTCCTTGGTGCTCTCTGGGATCTCTTGTTTTCTTGCAGACTTTTCATGACCCAACTAAGTAACATCATCCATGCCAGAAGAGAATAGAGTTTCCTCTCTGTTTATAAACAAGTGGCTTGCTTGCAGAAAGCAAACCCTGCTCCCTTCTAGCACCACTGGGGCCTGGTGGCTCAGCAGACTGATAGCATTGTGATTAACACCAGCTGTCTGCAATTACTGTAAGTTCGAATCTCAGCCTTCCGTCCTTTCTAAGGTAGGTGAAATGAGGACCCAGTTTGAGGGGGCCATAAGCTGACTTTGTATAAAATATACAAAAGTATGAAGGCTATTGCTTAACGCATTGTAAGCCGCTCTGAGTCTCCGGAGAAAGGCGGCATATAAATAATTTTTTTTTAAAAAATAGCACTGATGATGTTACCTATTTAGGTCATGAAACGTCTGTAAGAAAACCGCCAAGCTCAGAGAGCACCAAGGACCCCACAGTTCAACCCTGAGCTACAAATATTCTCTACTAAAGAATGTTTTGCTGTGGTTCCCTTGGTTTTCAACGTTTTTAACCATTTGTAAACCGTCCAGAGTTGCTGACAGTCGAGGGCCATAGGCCCAAAATAAATAAAACACATTTGATTAATTAAAAATCAAGAGGCCACTAAAACCACGTGCTTTGAAATTCTGATATTTTTTCCCTGGAATCTTTTAAGATTGAGGACAAAGTTATTTTTAAGTTTGTTTGAAACAATCGGGAGGATTTCTTTCCCCCTGTATCAATCCCTTTTAATAAATCCTAGGCTTGGGCTATGCAACTGGTGTTTTTTTTAACCTTGGCAACTTTCAGACGGGTGGACTTCAACTCCCAGAATTCCCCAGCCAGCCATGATGCCACAATCTCTTGTCAAAGTACCTTTTTTAAAAAAAAAAAAAAAAGATTAACAAAGTTGGAAGGGACCTTGCAGGTCATCTAGTCCAACCCCCTGCCCAAGCAGGAGACCTTACCTCTGCCTCTACCTAGGATTGAACTCACAACCTCCTGATTGTGAGGCAAGAGCTCCACCTCTAGGCCTTTAAAAAGGCATGATAATTTTCTCCCGAAGCTCAGGAGCTTACTGATACTTTTATTTAACCCAAATCTGCCCAACATTAAACCAATGGATTTATTCTGCTTTTCTGGCCGTTTGCTGTGTCCTCTCTTTAAAACTGTCTGCAAGTTTCCCCCCCCCCCTCTTTTCAGCTTCTTTTCTCCAAGTTGTATGTTTTTTTAAAAAAAGTTTTGTTTTGTACACTGAAGGCGAGAAATTAAGGCGAGAACCTTAAGTTTACTTTTCAGCAACTTGGGGAAAAGGGTGAAAAGACCCACCTTAAGGCATCTGGACCTTGGAAGCAGGACAGAAAAGAATTTGTCCCTGGAAGAGAATATTTGTAGCTCAGGGTTGAATCGTGGGGTCCTTGGTGCTCTCTGAGCTTGGTTGTTTCCTTGCAGACGTTCCATGACCCAACTATGTAACATCATCAGCGTCATAAGTGGGTGGGGTATGTTCTCTGTTTATATAGGAACGACTTATATGAGGGACCCACAGAAACACCACAACTAGGAACAAGAATACCCTCACCGATAGGGCAAGCCACTTGTATATAAACAGAGAGCAACACCCACTCCCTTCTATGCTGATGTTGTTACCTACTTGGGTGATAAAAAGTCTGTAAGCTCAGAGACCATCAAGCACCCCACAATTTGTAATACTCTACAAATTTATTTATCCCTTGGAAGTGCTAAATCCTTGCGTGGCTGTGAACTGACCAGTTGGGACGAAGTCTGGCCTCTATTTCTACTCCCTGATTGAAATAGGCGATGAAGAATTTTGCTGCCACCCGTCAAAGGGGCTCCAGACGTCGCTGGGAAGAATCTAATAATATTACAGAGTCATCAGTAGGTGCTACTTACTTCTGGAAGATGAAAATCCCTACAATTATGACAAAGGAAACAAGGTCGGCCGATATCCAGATGAGATGGTATTCGTCTGGAGGCTGAAAAACAAGTGAAAGAAATTAACAAAAATTAAAGGTTTTTTTTTAAAAACTTCTAAACATGGGGAATGTGAGCGGAGAGGTTGTCAGGTTTAAGCATTAATACCCAGGCCTTTTTCGCTTAAGATATGTGGACTTCAACTCCCAGAATTCCCTAGCCAATATATGTGGACTTCAAATCCTAGAATTCCCTAGGCAGCCATACTGGCAGGGGAATTCTGGGAGTTGAAGTCCACACATCTGAAAGTTGCCAAGTTTTAAAGATACTGACACACATAATAAATCTCTGTGAGAGACACTCACAGGCAAGCTAAAGCTTTTAAGATTTTAAGAATTCTGGGAGTTGAAGTCCACAAGTCATGAAAGGGCCATAATTCCCCTTGCTGGCTCAGGGATTCTGGGAGTTGAAGTCCACAGGTCATAAAGGGGCCATCGTTCTCCACCCTGACCTAACAAACCCTGTTTAAGTTTTTTCACTTACAGAGAATAACAAGAGTTGGAAGGGACCTTGGAGGTCTTCTAGTCCAACCCTCTGCTCAGGCAGGAGACCCCATGCCAGTGATGGCTAACCTTTTTGCCGTCGCATGCCAAAAGCGGGGGGAGCACAGGGGAGTCACACACGTGCGTGCCCATACCCATAATTCAATGCCCCCCCACGCCCCACCTCCCACGCACATGAGTGACACCCCCCCCCACACGCTCCCCGCGCTCCACAGGTTTTCTTGGCGCCTGGGGAGGGCGAAAACAGCCTTCCCCACCATCCCAGAGGCCCTCCGGAGGTCGGAAACGGCCCGTTTTCTGATGCTCAGAAGGCCCGTTTTTCGCTCTCCTCAGGCTCCAAAAGCTTTCTAGGAGCCTGGGGAGGGCAAAAATGGCCTCCCCCCCCTCCGAGGCCCTCCAGAGGCTAGAACCAGCCCGTTTCCCGACTTCCGGTGGGCCTGGAAGACCCTTTTTTCACTCTTCCCAAGCTCCAGAGGCTTTTCTAGGAGTCTGGGGAGGGCGAAAACGGCCTTCCCCAACCCCCCCGGAGGCCCTACGGAGGACAGAAACAGCTCATTTCCTGACTTCTGGTGGGCCCAGAAAGCCCGAAAATCAGCTGGCGCGCACTGGAGCTAAGCTAGGGCAATGCTCGCGTGCCCACAGATATGGCTCCGTGTGCCACCTGTGACACGCGTGCCACAGGTTCGCCATCACGGCCCTATACCACTTCAGACAAATGGTTGTCCAATTTTTTCTTTTTTAAAAAAAAAAAAAGAGTTGAAGAACCCACAACTTCTGGAGAAAGGCCGGGACTGCCAGAAATCCAGATGTGGGTTCAGAGCAGTCAATAGCCAGCAGAGGGCGCTCGATCCCAACAAATCGATAAGTACAGCAGGAAGGCGCTCTTAACGCTGCTAAAAACCATAACCGACAATCCTCAAGTTGGTTGGACTCGGCCTTGAAATCCTCAGAAAAGAGGGTCTTCTCTTCCCATTTGGTGGTCCAAGTGCAGGCAGTCCTCAGCTTACGACCACAACGGAGTCCAAAATGTCTGTGGCCAAGCGAGACATTGGTTAAGGGAGTTTTGTCCCATTTTGCAACCTTATTTGCTACAGTCGTTAAGTGAATCACTGCAGTTGTTAAGTTAGTAACCCGGTTGTTAGGTAAGATGGCTTCCCCATGGGCTTTGGCTTGTCAGAAGGTCGCAAAAGGGGATCACGTAACTCGGCAACCGTCATAAATAGGAGTCAAGTTGCCAAGCGGCTGAATTCTGAGCGTGTGACGGTGGGGATGCTGCAACGGTCGTGAAAAGTGTGGGGAAACGGTCATAAGTCTCTTTGTTCAGTGCCTTGCAACTTTGAACGGTCACTAAACGAATGGTTGTAAATCAAGGACCTATCTACAACCTATCT
The DNA here is from genome assembly GCF_029215685.1 of Pituophis catenifer annectens. NCBI lineage: Eukaryota > Metazoa > Chordata > Lepidosauria > Squamata > Colubridae > Pituophis > Pituophis catenifer. Next base: position 128,800,094 of record NW_027256884.1, read on the forward strand.
GGAACGAGCTCCCCCCAAAGATACGGAGGATCCCGGATCTGCGCACTTTCCGCCGTGCTCTTAAGACCCTCCTATTCCAGCAAGCCGGCCTGGCCTAATTTTCTCCCCTGTTTTAAAATTCTTTTAAATCGAAATTTTAATCTGTTTTAAATTATTGGGGTTTTTAATTGTCCTGGGCTAAATTATTTAATCTGGTTTTAATTATGTTTCTAACTTCTGTATCTATGTATTTTATTTTGTGCCTGTTCGCCGCCCTGAGTCCTTCGGGAGTAGGGCGGTATATAAATTTAAT